>NW_020665189.1:5311548-5458714 GCF_002925995.2 Terrapene triunguis | reverse complement strand
GGGGGGGGGCAAAATTGTTTTTGCTTTGGGCGGCAAAAAACCTAGAGCCGGCCCTGGCCTCTGGGTCCTGCTGGGCACATCAATGCACTTGCACACAGAGCTAGCAGTAGCTAGAAAGACTTTCTGTCATCTCTGGCTGCCCTTTCCCCTCACACCAGGGCCTGGCCACCTCCAGCTTGGACTATTGCAAATCGTCCAGCCTGCCTCTGGGGTGAGCACCTCATGGTAGCACCCAGCTCACTGCATTGGCTCTCCATATGCCCAGTGCTTCCAACTCCAGTGCCTCCTGCTAACCTTGGAGGTTCTCAAGAGGTTGGAGCTGGGTTTCCCTGAGCTGGGTCTGGTTCCGGCATCCAGCCATCCCTGGGATTTCAGGAACGTTCAACTTTGGCACTGACTCTGCAGCTCAGGCCCGTCCCTACTAACTAATGGATCTGTTATTTTTCACTACCTCCCAGCTGGGGCTGGGCAGGAGTTGCTGATAGCAGGGGGCCAACTGCACCTTCTCCCAAGCAGGGAGTGTGTCCCACAGCCAAAAGGCTTCCTGCTTTTTCCCTGAAACCAGAAGAAAATGGTGCAAAGATAGCGGGAGGGGGAACAGGAAGGCGGGAGGAAATACAACATGAAAGAGACAGGGTGGCGAGACAAAGAAACATTGATCCAAGTGGCTGATGGTCCCTGGATGGCAGGACTGTCTCCTATTGTCCCACCCACTCGCTGCAGCCTGGATCAGTGCTGCAACATTATCTGAGCTCCCCCGTCTCCCCTGGATCTCTGCTCCCTGGCTCAGGCATGCGTTACAACATTACAAGCATTTCCCTCTTGTGCTCCCCAAAGCAGATTTGCCCAGTCTCCCCTTCCTGGCGCAGCCCTGCACTGCAGCGTTAGAGGATTTCCCCTGATTTTTTTGTTCCCACTTGGAGCACTTTCTAAAGGCAGCACAGGCTCTACCTGGTGCGCACTAATGAATTGCAGTGCAGATCAATAGACCGATTGGAAATGCTCGCAGCTCCACGGTGGAACCTACCTTATTATCTCTAATCAGTTTTTGAACTTTCTTTTTGAAAATCTTTCTTCCAGCTCTGGCTGGAGAGAGCAGCTCGGGGGGTCATGGTTGGGTTTTGATAATAGGGGTTTAACGTTAAATAAATTTTGCATGGCATCTCTTGCTCAGATCATAACATACTATGCAATGTATTGGGTTAAGCACTAATGAAAGTGGCAGACAGGAAGGAGCCACGTAGGCCAAGCACAGCACGGCCGAGCTCTCAGGTGTAATGCCGGGATGCTTTTGGGTGGAGGTCAGGCACGTACGGCCAGATTCTGCACTGGTGTCAATCTGGAGCCATTCAGTTGAGTACTGTAGAGTAACTGGGATTATGGGTCCATAGAAATGTGGATCTGGAAGTCCAGCATGGAGCTGCGTTCTCACCAGACTTCACCCTTCACATAGGTCCCAATTCAATGCCCAATACAGTGAGGTGGGAAAAGCCCCTTAGGCTGAGAGGCAGTGTGGCCCAGTGTATGGAGCAGAATACAGCAGACCCACATGCTACTCCCAGCTCTGCCACTGACCTGACATGTGAGTTCAGGCAACTCACTTCACCCCTCTGTGCTTCTAGTTCTTCTCCCACCCTTTGTTTGTCTTGTCTATTCAGAGCAGAAGCGCTCCAGAGCAGAGGCTGTCTCTCCGTGTGAGTTTGTACAGTGCCTAGCACAATATGGCCCTGGTCTTCATTGCCATAGAGTCATAGAGACTAAGGCCAGAAGGGACCACCAGATCAGCTAGTGTGACCTCCTGGATTTCACAGGCCACCAGCACCAACCACACACTAAACCCAACAACCGAAATTAGAGCACAAGCAATACAGCCAAAGGAGACCAGCTTCTTATGTGCCACAGGTAGATAATGGAGACCTCTAGGTACTACTGGAATATAAATAATATTTACACACAAAACCACCACTTCTAACGAGCATTATTGGGGTTGCAGAGTCAAGCCCTCAAGACTTAGGAAATGGCAGAATTCAGGTTACCCATGCAACCTCAAATCACCCCTCTTGTGCGTACGCATTATGATACAGGCTTTAATTACAGGCTCGTATACTATTGATCCCACAGGATCCCTGCCTCATTCGGCACACAGGAGGGACAGAGCTCACTGAATGACTAGCTGGTCAATATTTTGTTTTCTCCTCATTATTCGGTGTGTGACCCCAGCCTTATTTACTGCACACAATTCAACCCCGCTCCGAAGACAGAATTAAGAATTTCCTCATGGGATTTCCTCTGGCGCTCACGGATGTGGTATCTGAGTGCTTCACAGCCGTTGATTTATTTTCCCAACACCGCGGTGAGGTGTGTGTGTGGGGATCATCTCAGTGTTACAGGTGGGACGCTGAGGCACCGAGAGATTAAGACCTGGCCACTGATTTTGGGTGCTCAATCTGAGATGACTAGGGGCAGATTTTTCAGAGGACTTAGTGTGCACTTCATATACTCCAGCACAGCTCCTGTTGACTTCCATTGCAGCTGTGGGTGCTCAGCACTTGCGCAAATCAAACCCTCCCATTGAAGGCACACAGACTGCAGGCAGAGAACTGAGTTTAAAGACTATTGCCAAAGACAGCCCTGGGGAAGGAAGTCTTATTTGGGATCCATACAGCGAGACGTAGTATTGACTTATTGCTGGTTTTTCTGAGGTGAGTCTATGTCCCCTTCTTCCCCCAGTAAAGTTTTCCTTGTTTCAAACACAGACTCTGTGCTTGGGAGAGGGGAAGTCTTGTCTATTAAGGGCACCCCTGGGAAGTGTTTTGTTTTTCCCAGGTTTTTGAGTGGATATGTGAGCCGATGGTTTTTATTAGTTGGCTCCTCTAGATATCTGAAGCCGGTGGCTGCTGCTAATGCCTACCAGAAGGGTTACATTGCTTTAGCATGGCTTGAGCTCGGAAATGGATGTTTTCCCAGCAACGTGCATGACATGAAATTTCAATGCAGTTGTGGCTTCATTCCTATGAAAATGTCTGTGCTAAGGGCAACCAGACGTCACTCTTACAGGGGTTACACATCAGGCGCAGAGTGAGCAGAATATTCACTGTCCATAGGGATGGGTGAAGCAGTTCACATAAACCCTGTCCTCTGCCCATGAATAGAAACTTCTGAGAGCTTCCCAAGGGCTGGTTACCTCTCTCCATTGGGTTTGCTCCCATCTGGGCCTCTGCTTTCCGGATTCCAGCCGGTCCCAGAAGTGGAAGTTTTGAAGTAATGCAAGAAGCTGTTGGCTTGGTATTTCCTGCCTGACAAGAATCAGGAAGATGCAGAAAATGTCCCGAGGGAGCCTGCTCTTGCAAGATTTCCAACCCACTTTTGCAGAACCAAGAGGTTTGGATCTTTGCCTGCGGGGGAAGGAGAGAGATTCTTTCTTCTGCATTCCCCCATGCATCTCGCCCAGCCCTGGACCCTGAGAGCTGGCATCAAGAATAAATCTGCAGGAGAGACTCATTTCTAGAAATGGCAAAACCGGGGGGTAGACCTTTGGCTGAGGTTCACAGCTCATAGGAATAGGGAGGGTTTTTACTTCCCAAGTTTCCCCTGCTTACTTCTTACTCTTAACCTGAAATAACAATGCTTGCCCTGCTTTCAGGATTCCCACGGAAACAAAACCGAAGACACTCAAACCACCAGCATTCATATTACAAAACAAAGGTGGTGGGGAGCCTGAAAAAGCATTGAATATAGGGAAAATACCCCGCAGTTCAAATACGGAGCCAAACCTATGGGAGTCATTGCTAAGAACCATGCACACTCCATCCCCACGTGGCCTCCTTCCCAATCACGCCCCATAACAATCCATCCTGCTCTAGACACAACCCCTCCACGAAGGCCCCATTTCCCCAATCTCCTAGTGTCTCTTTGGCTAGCAGAGGCCTCGTGGCCTGATAACCCCTCCACCCTATAATAACTTGAAAGGGCAGAAAGACGGTATCTATATTGCACTCGTCACTATGGTATCTACTGCATGGGTCTAATTCTGCCTTCATTGGCCTCCAGGCAACCTCCACTAAAGTCAACAGCTGGGTGAGGTATATGAGGGCAGAATTTGGCCATAGATCTCTGAGCCTATAACGCCAGGCAAAGGCTCTCGTGGTGTCACTGTGTGGTGTTATTTACAGTCCTGGCTGTCAGTGTTTGTTACCTGCAGGGAGATTGCAGAAGGCCTTGATCGACGTGTACAGCACATTATTAATATCTTTTAAAGGACTGCCAGGTTTACTCAGATTCCTGTTTATCTCTGTGTACGGACCTTTCGACTCTGAATGATGCATTCATAAGCAATGTCATTTCAGTTTAGGGCTGCCTATCAGTCACTCGGATCTAGCTCTTCGGAATGGTTTTTCCTTTAGTTTTGTCAGATGATGACATAGTTCTCCAAAATACTGTTTTTTTCCCATTTAAATGATTTCCGCCCCTGATTTGTGCAAATCTGTTACTCAATTGAGCTTGATCCAAAGCCTGGTGTCACGCAAATTGAAGTTGTTTCTGTTGTTTGTTCCTTGAGGACACACACCGAATAGTGCGATAGCGGAGGTGTCTGTCACCCTGCTCTTGCACGGCCCTTCCATCCACAGTTGGTGCTCTTCCATCCACAGCTCCCATTGAAATCCATGGGACTTTGCCTGAGTCACGGCTGAAGGCAAGATTGAAACTCGCCCTACAGGCCTGCACTGGGGAACATGGGGATGTATTGTAGGTGACAGCACATGGGGACGAGTTCCTCCTCCAGGCTGCTGTGGTGGGTGCATGGGCAGGCAGGGTGGGGTGTGGGCAGAGCTGTGTCTCCATGCCCCCACTCTCCTGGCAGCACGCTAGGCAGTGCATTGGCAGAAGCAATCTGCACCAGTTGTAGAGTCAACCATGACATGACTCCACTGGTGCTGGAGGTATCAGTTCCAGCTCGGCTGGACTTACCCACGCAAGCGCCGATCGACCTAGCGCATTGAAAATAGCAGGGTAGCTACAGTGGCGTGAGCAGAGGGAGGGACCAGCCACCCCACGTCTGATCTCGTTCAAGATCCCAGATCGTGGCTCTCTGGAAGTCAAAGGAGCTATCCATGTAGCTGGCCCCCAAGGTGAAAATGACCATATTATATGTTAATAAACCAAAGGCAGCCGTGGGACCAGAGACTGGATGGGCATGGAACTAAGCTTCCTCCTTGCTACCAGGCAGCCCTACAGTGCAGAGGTGAGGCAAAGGGTGGAATGGGGCAATCTTGGGCATGTGAAGCTTGCGTTGCCCCCTGTGCCTGTCCTACGGGGTGAGAGGCCCCATACAAGCCCTCAAGGCTTAACTGAGACTTAAGAAGGGCACATGCCCTTTGCTGGTGCTCTGTAGAGAGAGAAATTCCACCCAATTTGAACAAGTAATCCTGGAGATTGCACATCAACTGGTGCACTTAAAAAAATCTAACGGAATCACTATATAATCAGTGTCTTATGTGTGTATTCTTCACTAGATAAACCAAACTGCAGCAGCTCAACTCACAAGTCCTTTGAAAGGTGCATTGCCTTTAAACATCCCTTTCGCCAAGATAATCCCGGCCACAGGGTAAACTTGGCATGTTTTAGAATTATTCCACAACACCAGGCCCGGCTCCAGGCACCAGCAGAGGAAGCACGTGCCTGGGGCGGCACATGCTAAGTGGGGGCATTCCGTCCATTATTGAGGCGGCAAAAATGGTAGAGCCGGTCCTGCACCATACATCAAATAAGCAAAAGTAAAAAAACAAACAAAACCAAACCCTGCCAGCTAGCATTAAAACACCCCAAACCTTCCTCACCTATTCCTACCCCTCCACCCCACGCAGACAGGCAGTCAAATGCATTTCCTGCCACTTGCACAACTACTCTCCTGCTAGCCTAATCCAAGGAGTTACTGTGTCACTGTGGCGCATGTGCCTATGAAACCTGGTGCCTTTGTTTGCTTTGTGCTGCTCCTTTCCATTTCTAAGAACTCCATCCGCCTGCAGAGGGGGCAGCCATTTTGTTCTCCAAGTTGCTGCAGTGTGGCAGAGAGGAGACCCACACACTGTGCTCTCTTCATGGAGGCTTTTCATTTACTTTCCATTTTCCTGTTGTTGTTTTTCCTTGGTCTAAAATAAAAGTAATTTTAAAGAAAAGAGCTGGGGGGCTTTTTTGTATGGACAGTCGTATCACAAGCAAGTATTATCAAGCCAGCTAGATAATCCCATGCTTCATAGCAATAGATTATTACTACCAGTTTCACAAATGGTTTAATTTGTCTAGTAAATTTTGCAATTGATGGGTCAAGTCTTGCCATTGGGGCAAACCAGCTGGATGTCAGCAGAGTTGCACATGTGCAAATAACAGCAGAATTCAATCCCTTATCTCTAAGACTGTGGTGCAATAAGTATGTTATGAATTGGACTCAACTAAAAAAGCCCTGCTATATAGTGTATACTTGGATTTTGTACTTGATTTTTGGCTTTTTGAATACCAGCCTTGAGACTTCAGTGAGAATAAATTACATTATCTTCCCCCCTCCCCCCAGCCCCAGGTTTTTTTACCTGCATTTGGATTTGATGTCCAAGGGAATGTCAGGGCTGGTATTCAATAGCTGAGAGAACCCACACCACCAGATTCAGCACATCTGTAGAGGCCTGAATTAAAGCCCATCAGGAGAGAGTGTGGTCTCGTGGCTAGGATATGGGACTGGGTGTCAGGGGACCTGGTCCTATTCCCACCTGCACTACTGCTGACCTGTTGTATGCTCTTGAGCAAATTTCATCACCTCTTTGTCCCTTTGTTTCTCCTTTTCCAGCCTTTGCCTATCTTGTCTATTTTGGCTGTAAACTCTTTGGGACAGGAACTATCTCTTGCTCTATGTTTGTACAGCACCTAGCACAATGGGGCCACGAGCTCTCTGGGTGCTGGGGTAATACAGATAATGCAGGTGCAGTGTATGATATACAGTAAGATAAAGCCAGCTGTGTGGTGTAGCTTTAGTTTCTATTGATTTTGAATTTTAAAGCACTGCTGGAATAAATTAAGCTCTTCCCTCCCCACAAAACGTTGTTGTGTTTTATCTGGATTTGCCTTTGGGGTCTGATGAAATCTCAGGGCTGCTGTTCAATCGCTGATGGATGCAAACCCAACAGACTTGGCATCTCTCTAGACAGAGATGTGGTACAAAGGCCACTGAGAACAGCCATTGCTATCAACGGGCTGTACCGCCCACCGGGACCTAGCTGCGGGAATCTGTCTTAGGGGAGCAAGTGGTCATCTCAAGGCATAAAGTGATCTGTTACAAAGGGAGCCCCTTTTTGGTTAGCACACTGTCCTGATTTTCTTTGACTGCATTAGCTGAGCCAGATGAACCCCTGGCTACAATGGGGTTACCACAGAGATGAACTTGGCCCATATTTCAAAAGTGTTTGCTGAATGCTTTGGACAAGTCATGTTCAGCTTAGGAGTTGTTGCAAGCTGTTTGCCTTGACTAGTCCCTGTTTATTATTCCAAGTGTGGTTGGCAACCTACAATTGTTCCAACTCTGATTGGGTGACTAAGGCCCTGATTCAGCAAACCTAACTTTAAGAACATGCAAAATGTGGCTGCAGGCAAAGGGAGTAAACATGTGCTTAAAATCAGGCATGTTCTTAAGCAGCTTGCTGAATCAGGGCCAGATTCAAGTGGAATACGGAATAATGACTAGCAAATCAGACTCTCCTCGTGCAAATACTGAAAAATCCAACTCGTGAAAACTTTGTGGATGTCTGAACCGTTTCATGATTACCTACAACACCCCCCCCCCCCAGCAGCTGGCTGAATAACTGTGATTCAGAAGTGATACAAATCACAGTAAGCAGAAACCAGCACATTAATTCACCAAAATATTTGGAGTCCAGTTTTTTCCTGTTCATCCAGCTCTACTGATCACCCCGACCTCCCTGTCCAATAGTCAGCCAGCTTGTGTCCCTGTCTCTTGGTTCCCGCTTCACACTGGCAGCTGATTATGTGAATTCACCAAATAAATGTGGTGTTTCTCCTTGGATAATTGGGATCCTACAGTACTGGGAAGAGAATAACGGGAGGAGAAACTATCCGATATCGGTGAAGCATAGGGTGGGACAAACTCTTAACCAGTACTAAGCTGATAACTAGGCATTTTTGCCTTTTCATCTATTTCAGAGAATGCTGTTAAAGGGACAAAGGGCTGCTAATACAGCTAGTCTTGTTTCTGCATCTCCTGAACGATACTGTTTGTTTTGCTGCTGCTGCTGCTGCTGCCACTCACTTGGCTCCGGCTTCCCCTAGACAGAGATTGCTGCTTTGCTAATAAGCCGCAGAGTGACTTCCTCTGTCTGGTGCTGGCCATCAGATTCCAGGGACTCTCCAGGGTCACATGGTCAGCTGATTCTCTGAGCCCAAGAGTCCAGTGTCTGCCAAGAGAAACGGAAAAATCTGGTGCAGCAGGGCCTGGAAAAAACAGCAAGGCGAGTGTCTAGTTAACCCTTCCCTGGCCTGTCTGCTCTCCTTCCACACTTGGAAACCAAAGGGCTTTGGTTTTCCAGCCCTAAAATTCAGATGCTTTGCCCCACCTCTGTGACACTCCCTAAAAGCTAGTTTTATTGTAAGATTTCCATTGTTTCCAGGGACATCCAGGGAGCAAGTATTACCAAGATATTTTAGCACATTCCCTGCCTAGATCCCAGAAGGGCAAAGGGCAGGGATGTGAAAAATCATTTTAAAAAAGCAATTCAGCTGTAGCTTTTCTGAACCTCTATAAGATAACAGTTCACATTTCCCCTGAGCCTGGGGCAAAGATCTTATCTGACACCAACTGGTCTGCATATCCCTGGTGTAAATCCTGGAGTCTTGCGTTTGTGTGGCATGATGGGAAAAGCTAAAGAGGGGCTGGGGCGCTGCAGAACGCGGCGGCTGCACTATCTGGCTACCGCAGGGGCCGGAAATGCAGAGAACATTTCCAAGGCTATCTGTGAAGGTGAAATGGTCTGTAAAGATTCCAGGATACCATGTGGTAGGATACTTAGCAGGGTTTCTTTTTGGTGTTTGCACAGAGCTGCTGGGCTGGAGACAGGACAGTGTGCTCTGAATGCCTTGCAATGAGTACGCACTTGCAAATTTCCGTTTAATACATGCCATAACGAGACACAGAATATTATTAGCCTGCAGTCATGCCCCCTCAGGCTATGATCACTACAGCTCTCGCGAGCCAGGCTGGGTCAAGCCTTGTCAATACTTAGCTAGGAGAACCCCTAGAAACACTCCAGGAAGTGGAGTTAGTGATTCAGTAGTGAAACTCCAGTGTGAGTCAGTATTGAACCAAGTCACTGGAGGGGCTTTCCTTTGGGCACGCAATGAAACTGAGCGCTTGTCTCTACTGAGTATCTCACTGCATTTTTCATGAGTTTAGGGGTGTTGTAGCCTTGCTGGCCTGGCCAGTCCCAAGGTAGATAATTGCACTGGTAACCAGTGATGACCTATGTTCCTCCTACAATTTCAGCTTCATATGGTATTCTCCACTTCCTGTCACAAACTGGCACCTCATTGCTATTAAGCCCATGACCCCAGTATCCGAATGCCTCCTGACCACTAATGGATTTAGCACACCCCACACCCTTCCCTGGGGAAGGGAAGTACAATGCCCATTTAACAGAGGCACAGGGTAGACGAAATGGTCACACAGGAAGTCTAGGGAAGAGCTGGAAATAGAGGACAGGTTTCTTGAGTCTGTTCTGTGTGCCTCGTAATAACATGGGAGAACTCTATGTTTCTAGCACTAATGTGGCTATCATGGACTGCATGTGAACTGCTGGCTGGGGGAGGCTAGCCCCCAGCCCTGCCCCTTCCACCTGAGGCCCTGCCCCTTCCACGCCCCCGGAAGCCAGGGCCCCCCACCCCGGCTGCCAGCCCCTACCCCAGGCTGGCTAGTGCCTGCAGCCCCACCAGCTCCGGAGCGCCGGGAGGGAGAGCATGCAGCACTGCCACAGCCCCCCCCAACCCCGGAGTTCCAGGAGGGAGAGTACGTGGCACCGCTGCAGCCCCAGGAAGGCGGGTAGCGTCGCCCCAGCCCCTGGAGCCAGTGGCACTGCTGAAGCGGGGCCCTGGGGGCAGAGTGTGGGCATGGCCTCCCCCAGCCTCCCCTACCCGCAGTCCATGGTGGCTATTTATTAAGAGTACTATTGACAGATGTGCTGCAGCTGGTGTTCCAGCCATGTGCACACAGACTGTCTTCCTGGCGCTTCTTCCAAAGTCTTCCCCTGTAACCTGTGCTCCTCCTTCCAAGTTCCACTCAGGTTGGAGGGTCATTCTAGTGTGGTCCTATGGGTGGCGGGTAATGGAGGCTGGAGGAGGCTAAGCCTCCCCAAACCTCCACTAATGCTCCCTGACGCAGCCCCGGGGCTGGGCCACGGCAGGGCTCAGAGCTCCTCTGGGCAGCCTGGGCTCAAGCCTAGTTGGCCAGGTGGGGCTTGGGGCTCTTCTGGGCACCGTCCGGCTGGCGAGAGCGGGGGCGGGGGAAGGGGCTGAATGGGGTTGGGTCCTCGGACAGAAGAAGCAGAGCAGGGTGCTAGCGTCCCCGAACAGGGAGTGCATGTGCCGCCCATATGTGGTCCCCACTATACCATCCTCCCTACCGCTAGTTTCTTCCTTCTATCAAGTGGCAGCTCTTAATGCAAACGAGACCATCCCAGCACATCAGCTATTGCTTCCTTCTCTCTGATCTCTGCTCAAAGGCTGGGAGAAACAAACGGGCCCAGCAGCATGCCCTAAAAGTCAGCAAATCAGGGCTGTTCCAGACCACGGGCAGAAGGGCATTCTGGAGCCCTCCCCGAAAACCCCCTGCAGCAGCCTCTCCAGTCTATCGAGAGGGATTTCTGCTCACTGCAGATGTGGCTGTATATCATGAGCAGAGAGGCAGGCCGGTCCCAGGGCAAATCATAATGAATCATCATTTCTGGGAGGTTTCCTTGGGAGACAGCTGTGCCGGAGGAATGAACTGTGCCTCTAATACAGGTAACACTAGATAACACAGATAAAAGTCACCCCCCACCAGTCCTTGGTCTTAATGCTGCCACATCTGTGACCCGAGTTTGAGCCTTGTTCCCTGGCTCGCAGGGACTTCAAATGATAAGAAGGCAGATGCCCAGTCCTGGGGAAAAGGGAGTATCTTATGGTGCTCACCAGAGACTTGCCTGTCCCCTTAAATAGTAATGGGCATAAGTTCTATACGTACAACCCTGTCATCTCAGCTAGAGTTTGGTGGCTGCTACCATGGTGCATGGTGAACCTGAACCTAGGAGTTCAGGGAGGAATTTGGAGGATCACTGGCATTGGTGCAGGCAGCTCAGGGCTACGTGCACTTGCCAACGGAGGTCAGTATCATTATCCCCATTTTACAGATGGGGGAAACTGAGGCACAGAGTGGGGCCGTGACTTGTCCAAGGTCAGGGCAGCGGCAGAACCAGGACTAGAACCCAGCTCTCCTGAATAGCAGGGCAGTGCTCAAAGCACTAGGCGACTGCACCTGGATGCTTGGTCGTGACCACGTGCAGTGGCACTTCTGGCTGGGGCTTGGGTTTTGCTGAGGGCAAGGAGCAACAGAATGGCCAGTGGGCATGCATACACCGTGCACTGCTAGAGCCAGCCCTGTCACTGACCTGGAAGAGTGTCTGCCCTGGGACTGGCCTGCTACCATGCCAGTGTCCTGATCACCCAGCCTTTCAGGTGCGATGAGCACCTTCCAGTTCCGTAGACAACACGATTCCAACCCCATCCTCCTGATCTGCTTTCTGACTAGACTTTGGAGAACCCTCCCCTCTCACCAAACTCTTCTCGGTGCTGGTATCCCTCCTCCTCCTGACTGGGCTGTGACTGCATTGTGTTACCCCATACCAGGCACAAGGGAAACTCCTCTCCTATTTCGCCAGGGATGACAGCTACAGCGAAGATGGGCATTATGATCTAGCTAGTGGCGTTAGGTGTATGTACACGGCACCAGTCACTGGAGTAGCTCAGCACAGAGTATATATTTAGGAGAGGTGTATAAACATGGAACAGGGACTCTATGCTGGCAATCCCGGAGTTCTGCCACTTATGCTTATTTACATATTTATTAAGCCACCTGGTTCTCCACAGCCGTGTAATGATGCTTTTCACTGCAGCAAAACAAAGGTCTGGCAGCCGGCTTCCAGGAGCTCAGTATGGCAGAACCGTGAGGACACTCACACTGATACGGCAACAGGGGGCAGCTAGAAATTAGCTGCCCTAGAAATTAACCACAAATAATACCCCTTCCCGGGCAGATCCCTGTTAACGCCCTCCTCTTCCCTCACTCACTTCTGCCTTCTCAGAAGTGCCTCTAGGGGGACATCCCAACATGCACACGCCACAGAAACCTTTCTTAAACTACCCGGGCAGGCAGTAGGGTCTAGTAGTTAGAGCAGGCGATCAGTATTCTCCTCACAGCTTGGTCACTGAACTCTGTGACCTGCAAGTCTCGTGTGCTCTGTGTGTCCGTCACTCATCTGTACAATGGGAATAGTGATACTTAGCAGTGTGAAGCACTTTGCCAGCTCTGGAGGAAAGGCACTGTGCCCTTTAAGGTAGTTATCTGGTCTCCATCACCAGAGTACCTGAGCACCTCACAACCTTTACTGTTTTTATCCCCCTGTGAGGAAGGGCTGGAACATGATGCCCTTTGTATGGATGGAAAACTGAAGAGCAGAGAGCCAGGCCTGGATGCACAAATGGAGTTAGGTGTCTAAGTCCAGTTTTGGCTTCACTGTGAGGCACCAAAACTCCTGCCACACCCTGCAGGTGTCTAATCTCACTCCGCCCTGGAGTTTTCATGTTTCAACCTCTGGGCACATGCACTGCTGCCTCCCTCTAGGGACCCAGGTGCCCATCTCCCACCTGAGAGACAGTGGGAGTCCAGTACTAGGGGCAGACAGGCATTCAGCCGCCTGCATCGCAGGCAGGGCCCCAGCTGGTAGGCAGCTCCTGAGCGCAATGCTAACTCCTTGTGTCCAACTCCATCATTTAGGCGATTTGCCCATGGTCACACGGGGATTCTGAGCAGAGAACTGACCCTAGGTGAGGGCCCTAACCACTGGGCCATCTCTCCCTCCCTGGTAACAGTGCTGGAGAGAGCCTCTGAAAACACATGCCCATCGCTTAGTGTGGGCTATCGGAAAGTACTCAACCTTGGCCTACCTCTGCTGCCCTTGAAGCCAATGGGGATTTGGCTAGCTCACAGTGCTGAGCACTCTTGACAACCCCACATCTTGTTTATTACAAATGGGATTTCAGCCCTGTATCAGAGAGGCCTTGAACCTCATGGGAGACAGGCACCTAAGTGACCAGCCCACAGTCACCCATGAAGCCTGTGGTAGAATGGGGACTTGAACCCTGGTGCCTCAGGCCTACACTATCACCTCAACCACTGGGCCTGAGTTCACAACCAGCAGGGCTTTGCTCTTGGAGCACAGGATTATTTCTGGAGGTACCACAGTAGCCAAGGGAGTTATTAGCAGCCATGGTCATTCCCTACCCATGTCTGGTAAAAAGTTGGACATGGGCAGGGCTGGGTGTTTGCCTGTCTCTACGAGTTTCAGATTGAATGAGCACCAAGCTTTCATTGCAAGGTCAACTCAAGTGTGAAATGGCACACGCATTTCTCCTTAGCCACCTGGAGATTTTCCTTCACCCAGCGTTCCCGCCGAGCTCTGACCTTTGTCCACAACTTTAGCTGCACTGCCCCAACTCCCATCCATGCACAGCAATGCTAGCTCGACCCTACTAAAGGGCCAAATTGCCCCCCACTGGGCAGGCTGAACAACATACTGGCACATTCCAGGCCCTGGAGCAGCATGCACAAGTGGACGTTTACAGCATGTGGCTGTGTGAACAGCGCAACCTGCTTATATCCACAGCTAGCTACCTAGCGGAGAGGCAGCAAGGTCCAGGGGCTAGGTGGCTGGGTTCTATTCCTAGCTCTGACTTGCTAAGGCAAGTTACTTGTGTCGGTCTTGCCTATTTAGAGTGTGAGCTCTTTGGGCAGGGACTGTCTGTTACTGTGTCCAGGACCCAGCATAGCTGGGTCCTGATCTTAGTGGCTGCCTCTAGGTGCTACTGAGATGCAAACAATAACAGCCTGGTTCCTGTTTGCACGCACCCCAGGGGATTTTGCTCACACAATGGATGCATGCTCACTTTCCCAGCTGTCCTGGGTTTTCTTTTTATGGCAGGGAGGGTCCAAATTGGACTTTGAAAGGGAGATGTCCTGACCAGAGGAGCAAGCCCCAGGGGTACTGGGAGCACACAGCATGTTCTATAACTCGGAGCAGAGTCCAGCAAACACAGGAAAATCTCCCTAACAGCAAGGGAGGTTTATTAACAAGAAAGTTCATGTGGGAAAACACAAGTGTCGTAACTCTGAGTGTGAACAGATGGTCCCTACCGTTAGCCCCAGCTGCACTCCTAAGGCCACAGGGGGGAAGGAGGGAGAAGTTTGCAGAAGAGGAGGAAGATCCAGAACAGACTGAGGGAGAGCACATGTAGAAGAAGCAGCATGGGTGAGGGGAGAATGGGGTACATGGCTGTCCTCTCTCCCCCACTTACCCCACCCAGTAAAAGAGGACAAGGGGGGGGGTCACATCTGGCAGCATCAAGCCATGCAGCTATGTGCATGTGTGACGTTATTGATATAATCTGGGACCATATAGAACATGGTTGCAACCAAAGTCCTGTAGTGGCACCAAATCTTGTATAAAGGGGGGTCAAATGAGGTGTCTAAGACAAGGTTATGGTTTACTGGTTATGATTATTCTGTCTATATGTGTGTATCAATTTTGTAGTTGAAGTTATGAATATTGGCTCTATACTGTCTGTATTTCAAACTTATGCTATGCTTCTGGGTGACATCCCAGACAAGTTGGTGTTAGCTCTGCCTAGCCTGCTTGATGGCCCATTAAGGACCATCAGCTATACAATTGACCCATTGAGAGAAGGCAGATACGCCTTGTAACTCAGCAAAGTATGCAGGAACTTGCCCATGTGACTCCAGACTCCATTTTGCTGTAATTTTCCACAGTAAGAACAAAGAGGTGTTCTTACACCTGGAAAAGACTATAAAAGGCTGATGCCTCATCTCCATCTGGTCTTCAATCCTGCTTCTTACCTCTGGAGGGACTTTGCTACAAACTGAAGCTCTGAACAAAGGACTGAGGACCCATCCCAGCTGGGGATGTACTCCAGAAACTTGATTTTGAACCTGCAGTTTATTTCGTCATTGCTACAAGCCTGAACCAAGAACTTTGCCATTACTTTATGTAATTGATTACATTTAACCAATTCTAGCTCTCATCTATATCTTTTTCCTTTTAGGAATAAACCTTTGGATTTGTGGGTAAGATCTGATTTGTATATTGACCTGGGTCTGGGGCTTGGTCCTTTGGGATCGGGAGAACCTTTTTTCTTTTACTGGGGTATTGGTTTTCATAACCATTTGTCCCCATAACGAGTGGCACTGGTGGTGATACTGGGAAACTGGAGCATCTAAAGAAACTGCTTGTGTGACTTGTGGTTAGCCAGTGGGGTGAGACCAAAGTCCTCTTTGTCTGGCTGGTTTGGTTTGCCTTAGAGGTGGAAAAACCCCAGCCTTGGGCTGTAACTGCCCTGTTTAAGCAATTTGTCCTGAATTGGCACTCTCAGTTGGGTCCCGCCAGAACCAGCATCGTTACAGCATGGAGTGCAGAAACGGGCTCACTCAGCCACCGTGGGTCCAAGGCCTTCTGGAACCAACCACCTATCAGACAGAGCAAAGACATGTTGCAACTTATGATAGGGAGGGCTGCTCTAGCCCCCAGCCAATGGCATTGCTTGGAGCAGGGGCAAGCAGCAGCATCACCACCGCTGCCAGAAGAGGAGGGGAGACTACAGCAGCAAGCAACAGAGAGGGAGGCGGGGGACCTGCAGGCTGCCTTTGATGTTGGCATCAGCTGGGAGCAAAAGCCAGATTGCCAGGAAAGGGAGCCTGTGAGCACCATTGGGTAGGTCAGCAGGTGTTGCTGGAGGCGTGGCCTGGCTGCTGCTGGGAAGTAGAGGCTGCTGGCTTCCTAAGCTAAGAGGAACAGTGCAGGGAGAAGCTGTGGCTGGCTGTTCACAGAGCCAAGCCAACACACGATGGGTGGAATTCCACCCAGGCCCCACTTTCTCCTTCACCTACTGGCAGGGACGTTGCCACTTGAATGGAAGCTCTGGGAGGACACTATATGGGGCATGCCACCAGACTGGAGGGAAACCTTCAGGGCCAGGCCACTTTGGCATCACCCTGGGAGGAGTCCCACTACTAGGCTAAGGCAGGGCATGAAGCAGGGGACATGGCTGTCACACCCTGCTCCATTGGCCTCAGGCCCATTGCCTGTGGCCAGGCACCTGGGGCAGAGTTGCTACTCTTCTGCGACAGTTTGAGCTCCATCCAACACACTGCTAGCACCTCCGATCCAAGCTACTGCTGTGGCGGGGCTAATGTGTACAAATGGGCATGTCATCCATAGTCTGACCCCTGCTCCATGGCCACATGGACTCCGCCAGCCTCACCACTCTTCAATGGTCAGCAAAGCCCTGGCACACTGGTCTGGGGAGAAAAGCAAGGCCTGTCACCTGCTGGCATGGAGCAGCAGCCTCCCCCCCCGGGCAGGAAGAACAAAGCAATATAATTATCAAATCAAGGGCATATCAACAAGCTAGTTTCCATACTAGATCACCAAATTAGTTGAAATCATAAAACGAATAGAAAAATAACGGATTCTTATAAATTGTAAGGCAGGGTCTGGGAAGGTGGCTGTCAATGTATTTATAACTAGACAAAGAATTTTACCCAAATCCAAAAGATCTATACTTGGAGCTGGTAAATATCTTAATACTGAAACCAAATTATCATCTAATATGTAAACACAATCTCAGAGCCAATTCTAAAGCTTCCTTCTCAGACTTATTCCTTCCTTCCCCCCCAGCGGAGATATTCTAATACAGAACGCTTTTGATAAGCAGAAGTTTTGCAACTTTTACGTAGCAACAGGTGAGCATTTCAAGTCTCAGGATTTTTAGACTCATACTTTAATGGGTAATTTTATGAGACAACATTTAGGGCTGTTTAGACAGGGGAAAATTTTCAGCCGCCTTCCCCGTGTAGCCCTGATGGGTGCTCGCACACACACATGCATATTCACAGCCACACTTCGCTCTTATATCCTAAAATTAAAGAACATAAAAAGGCGGGGCCATTTCCCAGCTAATAAAAGTAAAAGGGGGGAAAAATCAGATACTGAAGACAACAGGGGTTTGCAAACTCTTCAGCTCTTGCAGTTGTCTGGACTTTCAGAGTATGAGTTGGGAGTGCGGTCCAGGAGCCAGGCAGTGATGCTCTGCTGGCACAGCACCAATCACTAGCAGGCCTCCTTCAGGTACAGGAGAGACTGGTCAAAGGCTAGAGTGACCTGGTTGGTGAGGTCATAGTCTTGGAGGTTCTGGTTGATCACCCACCTTCCCTCGTGTGTTTGTTGACCCGGGAGGCGAGGCTTCTCGACCTTACTATTGATTCTTATGATTTGCCAGCTTTGTTGACAGCTTACTCCAGGAGTGTCCTCAAAGACAAGCACCGTCAAGTCTGGGATGTGGATCTTTGTGCCCACACCAGCTATTTTCCACCAAGGAAGCAGCAGCATCTTTGCACAGGCAGCTTTCAGGAATGGGATGTTAGGGTGCATATGGTGGCATGGCCCCCTTTCAGTATTGCTTGTCAGGAACAACAGCCTGCCGCTGAGCCTGAGACTAGCTAGCTCAGTCTACAGGCAGACCAGTGCACATGACTGGCCGAGGGGAACCAGCAGGCGTGCTCTTAAGCCCAGCAGCAGCAGGAGGTCACTGGCTGCAGCTGCGATCACTCGTTCCTGACTCTGGCTCCGACCTTTGTACTATTCCTGGCCTCTGACTCCAGAGATTTGAGGTGGGGGTTCTAAAGGCAAGTAGGGGGGTTGGCAGCCTGTTTCTCATTAGTTTTAATGGGAACTGGAGATCCAGATCTCTTTGGCAGATCTGAAGATCTGAGCTCTACCTCACCCTTAACAGCTAAGTTCCAGCCTGGACACACCAGTGCCAACAGGTTGGTGATAACACGGGGACATGGCAAATGGTGACAGACTGGGGAGATCAGCATTTCAATTCTGTAAGTGCACTTAGCAGTGTCGCATACGAGAGACAAGTGAGAGACTTACATCAGTGCCTCCCCAAAGCTTCCAGGGGAGAGGTGTGGCACTAATGCACTGAACCTAACGGGACAGACATGGGTGTGTGTTAGCACATCCGCTGAGGTGGGGATCAGGTGCACACACAACGAAGTGGTGAATGACTGGGGATATGACCGCGTAAAACGGGGACCAATGGATTCAGTCTGTGCACTTGACAGGTATAAGAATGAACAATGGTACCCATCCAAATATAATGCTCTTTCTTGGGCAAGAGTGGAAAAGCTTTTAAATGCCTTAAATCCCCCAGCCTACATTTCCTGCTATTGCTTTTTCTGCCATTCCAGTCAACTCCCCTCTTTTTCCTCCCCCCCGCCAGACATTCAAAGTCCCGATAGTTTGTCCAGGCCTTCTTCCTGTTTCTCAACTTAGGTCAACCAACCAGGGAATGGAATGGATACCATGTGACTTAGGTGACCAGCCACAAAGTGGGAGGAATGAACTCTCACCGTGACCACTTCATGACCGAGTCCTAGGTTAAAGTTTGCCCCACAAGTCTTTGAACAGCTGCAGGTAACGACCAAGTCGGAATGAGATGGGATCCACCTGACCAAGAAGGAGAAGAACATCTCCGCATACCGACTAGTCAAGCTAGTGAAAAGGGCTTTAAACTAGGTTCAAGGGGAGCAGGTGACAAAAGCCCACAGGTATATAAAAAGGTGACCTTAACAGAGGGCTAGATCATAGAATCATAGAATCATAGAATATCAGGGTTGGAAGGGACCTCAAGAGGTCATCTAGTCCAACCCCCTGCTCAAAGCAGGACCAATTCCCAACTAAATCATCCCAGCCAGGGCTTTGTCAAGCCGGGCCTTAAAAACCTCCAAGGAAGGAGACTCCACCACCTCCCTAGGTAACGCATTCCAGTGCTTCACCACCCTCCTAGTGAAATAGTGTTTCCTAATATCCAACCTGGACCTCCCCCACTGCAACTTGAGACCATTGCTCCTTGTTCTGTCATCTGCCACCACTGAGAACAGCCGAGCTCCATCCTCTTTGGAACCCCCCTTCAGGTAGTTGAAGGCTGCTATCAAATCCCCCCTCATTCTTCTCTTCTGGAGACTAAACAATCCCAGTTCCCTCAGCCTCTCCTCATAAGTCATGTGCTCCAGACCCCTAATCATTTTTGTTGCCCTCCGCTGGACTCTTTCCAATTTTTCCACAGAAAATGGAAAGTTACAAAAGGGTCATAGGAGCAACGAGAGATAACGGTGGGGGAATCTGCTCAGCATCTTAGATGTCTATACACAAATGCAAGAGTATTGGGAATACATAGGAAGAACTGGAAGTTTTAGTACATAAGCTGAATTATGTCTTAACTGGCATCACAGACACTTAGTGGGATAAATCTCATGACTGGAATATTGGTATAGAGGGGTAGAGCTTGTTCAGAAAGGACAGATGGAAAAAAGGGAGGAGCATTGCATTATACATCTAGAATATATACACTTGGCAGACCAGTCAGAAGTCTCTGGATGAAAATAATGGGGGAAAACCAGGGGCAATGTCATGGTAGGGTCTACTAGCTAGTTAGTTAGTACATACCCATTATGCCTCTGGTGTATAGGGCAGCGCTGAACCTCCTCCACTCCTGTCTGTTTCTGGCAAGTCTTTCAGTGATTCCCCATCTGTGCCCGAGATTTTTCAGCTCAGCTCTTTGCCATGTTGTTTTTGGGTGGCCTCATTTTCGCTTATATTGCTATTCTGATGATGGAATAAGTTTCCATCTGAAGCACAGGGCCAATCCATCTCCAACGCCTCCTGATAATGATGGTGCTCATATCTTCTTGGCTGCACTGTGTGAATAGGTCTTGGTTTGAGATTGTTCTGGGCCAAAAGATACAGAGGATTTTTCTGAGGCAGGTTGTATGGAATGAAGACAGTTTGGACATGTCATACTTTGTCATTCCCCAGCATTCTGCACTATAAAGTAGTGTTGAAAGTACACAGCTCTGATAAATCTTGAATTTGGTGTTATATAGACCACTAAATCAGGAGGAAGAGGTGGATGAGGCATTTCTAAGGCAATTAACAAATATCCAAGACATAGGACCTGGTAGTAATGGGGGACTTTAACTACCCAGACTCTGTTGGAAAAGTAATATAGCAAAACAGAAGTGTCGTGTAAGTTCTTGGAATGCATTGGGGACAACTTATTTTTTCAAAAGGTGGAAGAAGCAACCAGGGGGGCAGCCATTTTAGACTTGATTCTGACTAACAGGAAGGAATTGGCAGCGAATCTGAAGATTGAAGGTAATTTGGGTGAAAGTGATCATGAAATGATGATTTCACGATTTAAAGGAAAGGAAGGAGTGAGAGCAGCAGAATAAGGACATTGAAATTCAAAAAAGCAGATTCTAAGAAATAGAGAATTGGTAGGTAAGGTCCCATGGGAAGAAAATCTAAGGGATAAAGGAGTTCAGGAGAGCTGGCAGTTTCTCAAAGACACAGTATTAAAGGTGCAACAGCAGACTATCCTGATGCGAAGATAGAAAGAATAGTGAGAGAGCAATATGGTTCCACCAGGCACTCTGATGACCTAAAAATCAAAAAAGAATCCTACAAAAAGTGGAAGCATGGACAGAGTGCTAAGGAGGAATACAAAAGAATAGCACAAGCATGTAGGGACAAAATCAGAAAGGCTCAGGCACAAAATGAGTTGCCCCTAATAAAGGACATAAAAGGCAATAGGACAAGGTTATTTAAATACATTAGGAGCCAGAGAAAGATGAAGGACGGTGTAGGTCTTCTACTTAGCAGGGAAGGAGAGTTAATAACAGATGACATCAAGAAAATGGAGGTGTTTAATGCCTATTTTGCTTCAGTCTTCACTAAAAGGTTTAATGGGGACAAGATGCTTAACATAATTAATATTAACAAGGGGAAAGAATGCCAGCTAAAAAAAGAAAAGAACAGGTTAAAGAATATTTACATAAGTTAGCAGGGCTTGATGAAATTCATCCTAGGGTACTTAAGGAACTAGCTGAAGCTATTCCTGAACCATTAATGATTCTCTTCAAGAGCTCATGGAGGATGGGTGAGGTCCTAGAGGACTGGAGAAAGGCAAACATAGTACCTAAGGGGAACAAAGAGGACCCAGGGAATTATAAACCAGCCACACTAACTTTGATACTGGGAAAGATACCAGAACAAACTATTGGGGAGGGATAGCTCAGTGGTTTGAGCTTTGGCTTGCTAAACCCAGGGTGGTAAATTCAATCCTTGAAGGGGCCACTTAGGGATCTGGGGCAAAATTAGTACTTGGTCCTGCTAGTGAAGGCAGGGGTCTGGATTCGAGTTGCAGTGGGGGAGGTTTAGGTTGGATATTAGGAAAAACTTTTTCACTAGGAGGGTGGTGAAGCACTGGAATGCGTTACCTAGGGAGGTGGTGGAATCTCCTTCCTTAGAGATTTTTAAGGACAGGCTTGACAAAGCCCTGGCTGGGATGATTTAGTTGGGAATTGGTCCTGCTTTGAGCAGGGGGTTGGACTAGATGACCTCCTGAGGTCCCTTCCAACCCTGATATTCTATGATATTCTATGATTCTATGATAAAGCAATCAATTTGTAAGCACCTTGAAGCAAATAGGCTTATAAGGAATAGCCAACATGGATTTGTCAAGAACAAATTATGCCCAAATCACCTATTTTCCTTCTTTGACAGGGTTACTAGCCTAATGGATGGGGCTAGGGGAGAGGAACTGTAGACATGATTTATCTTGATTTTAGTAAGGTTTTTGACACAGTGCCACTTGACATTTTCATCAGAAAATTAGGGAAATGTGGTCTAGATTAAATTAATATAAAGTGAGTGCATAACTGGTTGAATGACTGAGTATTCATCAATGGTTCGCTGTCAAACTGGGAAGACATTTTTAGTGGCGTCCCGCAGGGGTCTGACCTGATCTAGTACTATTCAATATTTTCATTAGTGATTTGGGTAATGGAGTGGAGAGCATACATATCAAATTTGCAGATGACACCAAACTGGGAGGGGTTGTAAGCACTTTGGAGGACAGGATTAGAATTAAAAATGATCTTGACAAATTGGAGAATTAGTCTGAAATTAAGAAATGAACTTCAAGAAAGACAAGTGCAAAGTACTACACTTAGGAAGGAAAAATCAAATGCATGACTACAAAATGGGGAATAACTGTCAAGGTGGTAGTAAAGCTGAAAAGGAACTGGGGGTTATAGTGGATCACAAATTGAATATGAGCCTACAAGGTGATGCAGTTATGGAAAAGGCTAATATTGTTGCCACTTCGGGTCCAATCTCACTTAGTCATTAAAGAGACCTCACATCCCCAAGCTTGACTGGTATTTATTAATGATTAGTACATAACATAACAGAAAAGCATATATGTTACCAAGTCTGTAGAAACAAAAGCTTGCAGCCAATGACAGGTATGACAGACTGATCACTGTGCTGTCTGGTTTGACTCATTGCCTACAATTGGACCTTATTGTAAGTACCTTCTTTGCAGTTTCACTTTAGGTTGGTTCCTTTTTTCATATACAAACTTATCCCTATTTTTAGCACATTTCCAAACTTCCCATCACATTTCATACACTTCCAACTTCAAGATCAGCATGTGGCACTTCATTCTTTGTGCCATTTATATACAGATATACATTTCCAATAAATACTTTAAATTTGTCAGCTAAACATCCATTAGTCTTGTGGTTAGTACATTCCTCGCAAAATTGTTTGCTAAGTTAAATAACAGGGCTGTATATTAAACATAATTTTATATCATTTGCAAACTGGCATTTTCCAGATCTTACAATAGTTTAACAGCATTCTCAAAGCGTCTTGGGAGTTTGGTTCACCTCGTAGGTCTTAGTCCTAATATAAATTTGGTCCACCAGTCAACATCATTCCAGGGTACATTAACAGGATAGTCATAAAGACACTGGAGGTGACTGACCCACTCTACTTGCCACTGGTGAGGCCTCAGCTGGAGTAGCGTGTCCAGTTCTGGTACCACATTTTAGGAAAGAGATGGACAAACTGGAGAGAGCCCAGAGGAGAACAATAAAAATGATGAAAGGTTTATAAAACCTGACCTATGGGGAAAGATTTTAAAAAAACTGGACAGGTTTAGTCGAGAAAAGTTGACTGAAGGGGAGACCTGAAAACAACCTTCAAATACATTAAGGGCGGTTATAAAAAGGACACTGATCAATTGTTCTCCATGTCCACTGAAGGCAGAACAAGAAGTAATGGACTTGATCTGCACCCAAGGGAGAGTTAGGTTAGATCTTAGGGAAAACTTTCTAACTATAAGAATAGTTAAGCTCTGGAACATGCTTTCAAGCGAGGTTATGGAACCCCCATCATCGGAGGTTTTTAAGAACAGATTGGACAAATACCTGTCAGGGATGGTCTAGATGTACTTAGTCTAGCCTCAGCACAGGGGGCTGCACTAGATGCCTCTTGAGGTCCCTTGCAGCCCTACACTTCTATGATTCTATAATTCTAGGAAGTTCATAAAAAGCACAACCTGTCCGTGGAAAAATCATGGATGGGGAAAAAAGAGGGAGTAGGGGGCCTAAATTGAATGGCTAAATTATTCACAACACATTGCTCAATCGGCTTTAGGAAAGATATGTTGAATCCCAAGAGGAGAACAAATGGTTTCCTCCAATGTACCAAGTAAAGAGGCCAGAGATATCTCTTATCTGTGTTTAATACTCAGAGCATAGACCAAATGTATAACACAAATCCATATGACAAATCTAACACATTTCCATCCAAGGATCTCAAAGCTCCTCACAAACATTCATTAATAAATAATAGTAATACCTAGATCATATATATATACATCTTTTCATCAGGAGATCTGAAAGACTTGCAATAAGCAACCACGCCTACCATTAGTACATGTTATTATCTCTATTTTATGTGAGCCTAGGAATTGCCACACTGCATCAAACTCACAGTCCATCTAGCCCAGTATCCTGTCTGCAAACAGTGGCCAGAACCTGATATATCCGAGGAAGGTACAAGAACCCCACAGCAGGCAGATTAGCCTCAACATTAGGTCTTTATTCTGATCTCTGATAGAGGCTGGCTTAAGCCATAAGTAGAAGATTTACTATCCCTTCCCAAATTATCATAGTTAATAACAATGACTACATGTTCTTGACATCCATATAAACGACCAGTTCCTTTTTGAAATTTCCTAAGTCCTTGGCCTCAACAACTTCTTGTGGCAATGAGTTACATAGTCTAGTTACATGTTGTGCGAAAAAAGTATTTGGCTCCTGGAGCCAGATTTTCAAGAGCTGAGCAGATTGGGTCCATGTGGGTGCTGAACTCTTTTGAAAACCTCACCCTAAATGTGAGTACTGAGAACCTGAAAATATGGCTCCGACCTCTTTTTAAAAGCTACCACTATCTAACCACTAGACAACACTCTCTACTCATTATTTAGCAGGGCAGTCATGCAGGAAACTAGCATTCTTTTATATTTACTATTCAGTGCATGGTTGTGACCACTTATAAAGTGTATCCATCACTATACAGACTGTAACTGGTTTTTATCCACAGTATAAAAAGTAGTGATCATTCTGTCCTGCTAAATAGCACACACTCAAGTTATAATATGGAGATTCTTGTGTTCGTAATTGCCAAGGGTTCAGCCCTACATGGTGCTGAGCGGTTTATGAAGGGTGCTGAGCACCTTCAATTCCTCACTGAAACCAATGGGAGGTGGAGGCACCCAGCACCTTACAGGCCCAGACCCAAAGCTAACAGAGTATAAAAATGTTGATTGTTCCACCAAGAAGTACCTGTTCCCATGAATCATGCCTTTGATCGTATTGATAAAGAGCTGGTTTCCGTATGAATAGCTGGGATCTGTAAAGAAGAAGAATAAAACCTGTATGCAAGCCACTGGGTGTCAACAGTGAAAGAATTCATTTGCAGCATAAATCACACTTGGGCTTTCCTCACTTCAGTGAATTAAGTTGAAAGTTCACCTGAAACATTTTGGGAGCCGATTTCCTTGGCTTTAAAGAGCTGGTCTCACTTGCTGATTTGAAAACGGGCAAGATGGGACATACCATCTTGTACTAACATGAACTCATCCAAATCTGTTGATCAAAGCAAACTCAACTATCAAAGTGAAAAAAGAAATAAACCCAACTGCAGAGTGAATCACTAGTAGGATAAACTTGGAAGCCCGTGCATTTTCAGTGGTACTTTTACTAATGGGTGCCGGGAATGGTATTCCAATCACTTCAAGATCTCAAAGCAGATTTACAAGCCAAAATAAATCTCATCTCACAACCCTCCCGGAAGGTTCAGGCTTGGGGTAAGGAGGGTGCTATTTGCAAGGAATTGTGAATCTACTTTCTTACACGCCTGTGTAGCACTGTGAAACGGTAATCCCTTGAGCAGGGTGAAACGGAGGCCTAGCTACCATGACCTCCTCTGTAGGTTTCCATGGATACCGTGCACTATAAATAAAAAAAGGAATTTCAAACCAGTTTTCAGTCCTGCTTGGTGGGAATAGGAAACCTCTTTTGAATTTAGTTTCCTATTTCACCTTACGGGGATTATTTTGCAGACTGTTTGAAACAAATAATTATCCCTTCAGCCAGGAAATTACTACCAATCATACCTATTTACTTCCAAACTGTCAGCTAATTAGCACATTGGAGATAGCTGCTTATTTGCACGTTTTGAGATGTGAGGTTAACCTCTTTATTTGGGGAGGGAGGGGGGATGTCACCCCGTGCAGGGCGGGGTCAGAGCCTTAAAAGAAGAAGAGCAGTAAAAACTCTTCAAAATGCTGGAGCTGTAGTGTGAATTAGCGTGCAGGAAACCCAGTGAAAAAGGGAATATTACATCTGCATCCTTTTGCAATGAATCAGAGTCATGCTGCAGATTTTGTCTGGCATACTGGGTCTCTGGAGGATAGAAAATAATTTGGTCTGAGCAGTGGGAGGTGTGTGTGCGTGGAGAAAGGGAGTTGCTTTCCAACAGCCTGCTGTGGTGAGAACATGCTTGACACTTCATTCCTTTCCAGTTAATGCAGCAAGGCCGGGAAGAAACTTAACCCTCTAATTGCTACATCGCATCGGGGACCTGGGAAACTTTGGAACCCAAATGTGCCTTGGGGGAGCACCTTTCCCCTGGCCAAATTGGAGTGGATTGATTCAGAGCCACTCAAAGGCCATTGGATGGGATTGTCTCTGGGGTGGCAGGGAGGGGGTTTTTAATTTGAAACATCCACTGGTCAGCCAGAGAGAGGGAGGTTATACATTTCAAACACGTGGGCCAGAGATAGGAGCTGAGTCCGGAGCGACAGTGTCTATGTCATTCTGACACGGTGGGTTGGAAATTTACATCATGACTCATAAGGGGGATTTTCAAAAGCAGCTCAGGCCCAGATCTTCAAAGGTATTTAGGCACCTAACCTCCATAGACTTCAATGGGAGTTAGGCACCTAAATACCTTTGAGGATCTGGGCCTAAATGACTTAGGAGCACAAGTCCCATTGAAAGTCACTAGGGCCATGTCTACACGACAGGTGCTACAGCCGCCCAGCTATGGTGCCGAAGTGATGATGTCTTAGGAATCCATCTCCCCAAGAGAGGATAGCTAGGGCAACAGAAGCATTCTTCCATCGACCTAGCTGTGCCTACCACAAGGGGCTGAGGGGGCACAGCTATGGCTCCCAGGGGTGTGAATTTCACACCTCGGAGCACTGGAGCGACGTTGACTTCACTTTTAAGCACAGACCAGGCTGAAGGGTTCAGCTCCCAAGAAATCCCACCCACTATGTAAAGATAAAACCCAAACCACATTTCCCCCCGTTATTTGTGCGGCGTATTTTACATCTTCGCTGGCGAGTTCTCCCCTGACACCTTGTGTGCACCCACACTGAAGCCAGTAGCATTGCACGAGGTGCAAACAAGGGCAGTATTTTGGAGCTGTTCATTACACAAACTGTTTAGCAAAGAAAATCAAATTAAATCACTCTCGTGTTGTTCCTTTTCCCCTTTTGCCCACTTGTGGCCCATGTGGGGCCTGATCCCACAAATGGCTTACACACACAAGTCACTTAACTGGCTTAAGTAGTCCCATTGATGCTAAAGGGCTTGCTCACATGAGTAAAACTTCCTGCAGCTTTGCGGGATCAGGCCTTTAGACCAGTGGCTCTCAACCTTTCCAGACTACTGGACCCCTTTCAGGAGTCTGATTTGTCTTGTGTACCCACAACTTTCACCTCACTTAAAAACTACTTGCTAATACAAAAGTGTCACAGCACACTAGTACTGAAAAATTGCTGACTTTCTCATTTTTACCATATAATTATAAAATAAATAGTTTGGAAGATAAATATTGTCCGTACATTTCAGTGGAGAGTATATAGAGCAGTATAAACAAGTCATTGTCTGTATGAAATTTTAGTTTGTACTGACTTTGCTAGTGCTTTTTATGTAGCCTGTTGTAAAAGTAGGCAAATATCTAGATAAGTTGATGTACCCCCTGGAAGACCCCTGCATCCCTCCAGGGGTACCTGCACAGGCGCTTTTATTTTTCCCGGTGGGTGCTCCACCCCTTCCCTGGAGGCCCTGCCTTTGCTCCACCTCTTCCCGCCCCTGCTCCATCCCCTCCCCCGAGACCCCCGCCCCCCCACTGCCCGCTGCTCTCCACCCTCCCCCAAGCACTGCCAAACAGCTGATGGGCAGCCCTGTGGAACAGCTGTGGCTGGTGGGTGCTGAGCACCCCCTATTTTTTTTCTATGGGTGCTTGAGCCCAGGAGCACCCACGGAATCGGCACCTATGGGTACATGTACCCCTGATGGAGAATCACTGCCTTAGACCATAAGCTTTTGAGGGCAGAGCACTGTCATCATGCATGAAGGTAAAGCAAGCACCTCACACGCTCTGGGAGCAACATAAATAATAATGATACCCAAAGCCAGTCCATAACATTGAACAGCGCGCCATGATCTCAGACATAAGAGGACCTAATCCTTTTATTTCTACCGTACTAAAGCTTCTTATTAATGCTTCAAGAACATCCATGTTGCACTGTGATATACAGTAAGTCTCTCTCTCTCTCAAGTTAATATATCCAAGTTACAGCTGGGCCTAGCTGAGCTGAATGGCTAGGGGTGGAAGTTCCAAGGAGCCAGGTTTCCATTGAAATGTAACAGGATTTGGACACTTGACAGTCCTTAGAATTCCCAGCCTTAAAGAAACATCTGTGGCTGGAACTTCTAAGGCAACACATTCCCATAGTATGTGAGCACCTCATAATCCTTAGTGCATTCATCCTCGCAGTGCTTCTGTGCAGACAGGGCTGCGCAGCGATCCCCATTGTACAGATGGGGAACCGAGGCATAGCAAGCCTAAGTGATTTGACCAAGTCACACAGAGAGTCTGTAGCAGAGCAAGGACTTAAACTCAGGTCTCCCAAGACCTAGGCTTTCACCCTAACCACTGGACCATCCTTTCTCCCTAAAGCTATTGTAGAGAGCATATGAAACACAAACATAACTTAAGAATTTTTGGTAGGATATGCAAAAGAGCCTGGAGTTGGTCTCACTCTGCTGGCCTTGAAACCAATGGGAGTTTTACTGTTGACTTCAACGGGAGCAGAGTTGGCTCACTGCTCGAAAACCACACATCCCTGGATCCGAACGTCTCTGCCTGGTCTGCAGCGATGTCTTGTCGAAGTGCAGGAGGCTGCCATTCTGCACGGAATGCCCTCACACTGCATACTATTTTAGTTAGCAAGCACGGGCGCCTGTGCCATTTGCTGCAGCCAGCAGCGATCGGAGATGTGGGCGAGGCAGAGTTTGCGGTGCTCTGCCATTCAAAATTACTTGTTGAGAGGTATAATTCTTTGCAACCTGCCACCCACATATTTCATATGGGATATGCTCTGCCCCTTGAGAGCCTTTTCTTACATCCTATCAGGGTAGATAAAAATCAATGATTTAAAAAAAAAAATTCAGATTTTTTTAAATTTAAATCAGATTTTTTTGATAAAATGCTTTTTGAGGAAAAAAACTATCTAAAGATAGTTTTAATTAAGATACATTATAGTTCAGAGATATCTCATCATGGAATAGGGATTATAAATTCTAATTCTATAGTATGAGACAATATATTCATATAATGTTTAAGAAAGTTTCGTAAAGGAGTTCCAATAGTTCATGGATTAGGGACCCAATCTTATGGGGTTCCTGGGGCTTCTGTATAGATTATTTAGGTTAATTTTTCTATCTACCCAATGGGACTCTGTGCTCAGTCTAGAAAATACCATCAGAGATGCTTAGTTTTGCAGTTCTCAAACTGTGGATTTGGGTCTCCAGAGATAACATGCTTGTTAACAGCAAAAATGTTTTTAAATAAATAAATAAATAATATAGAGAGGTGAGAAATAACAGACCTCAACCCTATTGTCCCTCTGCAAATTTGTGTACACAGAATCAATCCCTTTCCTCTCTCTAAAAGTGCAAAGTTTCAAAAACTTCAATGAATAGAAGACTGTTGGGGGCAGAATAGATCTGGACAGGGAGACGAAGTCTGGAGATAAATGTGAGAAGGGAGGGACAGGCAGTCGAGACAAAAGTGAAACTGTTTGAGCAGCATATTCCAGAAGTCTTGAGGTCTTTCTGAGTGTAGCCTTCATTGATTTGAGATCTACCACACCATGCTCTCACTAGAAGGGAAAACCTATAATGGCAGCAGGCCGTAAAAGAGACCCAGTTTGGGAATAAGAACCATTCTAGAAATATATGTTTGCTGATGATGTTTTAAAGAAAGTCACACCAGTGAACTGGTGGAAGTCACTTAAGCACTTGTATTCAAAGACAGTTCAAGTGATAATCTCACTGTTAACGACAGTAGCTTCTTCTGCTGGTGTAGAAAGAATATTTTCTTTCTTTGGACTAATTCATTCCAAATTGAGAAATCGTCTGGGACCTGAAAAAGCAGGAAAGCTTGTTTTTCTTTTCTAGATTATGAACAGACAGGAAAATGAAGGTGAAGATGACTGAGTTAGCTACAGAAGCCAATATTTTAAGTTTCTCGTGTTGATCTGGCTGACTTAGTCGATTTAATTTTTTTTTAATTATTTCATTTAACTATTTTAGTTAAAAACAATTTTAACAAAAACCTGATTTTAAAAAACTTGAATGTTTAACTAAATTCCAAAATTCATATGCTTGTTTTGTTAAAATATTATACGTTTGCTGTTGAAGAAAAAAATCCAGAATACATAACATTGTTGCTTTAGTTAAATAAAACAATTTAAATGTCTGCCTGGTGATGTTCTCCTCCTAATACAGCATGGCAAGAAAATCCTCCAAATATTAATGATTAACCTGTTGAATTGGAGATAGTTCACCTCCCAATGACTTCATAAATATCTGCTTCAATTACTTTTGGTAAATGAAATAATCGAGCAATGATTCATTTTCTGATATAGCTGTAAAACTAATCTGAAAAGTTTTCAAAATAAATCACTTAAAAAATGTATAGTGTGTACCTTCTAAAAATGAAACCTGCATCTATCTCTGAGTTGTGAAGACTATGTTTTAAGGTTATAACAACCAACAAGAATGCACTTTTATATAGAAATCCATGATTAAATCGAGTCTTCCTGACTAGTGATTTAAATCAAATCCACCCTGCATCCTATGCACATGTCAGCACTGGAGAGAGGGGCCACGTGGGCAGACTTGGAGACCAAAGTCATTGCTGTGTTCACAGACCTGGGTCAACCCCTGGTCATGGGGAGGCACATTGCAGACTTTGAACCAGTCTAGTTGCTCGTCTGCTGGAAACACCTGCTAAGGAATCAATTTACAGCTCAATGTTCAAAAATGGCCACAACGTATGTCAGTCTAGGGGCTCAATCAGTGGCCTCTTTGGAAAAGGTAGGCCTTAGCAGCTTCTGTGAGAGCAGATTCTTATTAATTATTTGCACTACCATAGTGCCTAGGAGCGCTGGTCATGGAGCAGGGTCCCAATGTGCTAGGCACTGTACAAACACAGAACAAAAAGATATTCTCTGCCCAAAAAGCTTACGCCCACCAACCCCTTTCATACAGACCATTGGATAATCAGCAAATGGGAATGGCCCAATGGAAATGGAGGCAAAGCAGTGGTGTAGACACCAAAGACTCCATTTCCCATTCCAACCCCCCTGAGCTGTCTTTAGGCCAAAGCTCCTAAAGAGACAATACACATTTTCCATGGTCTCGGAGAGTTGTAAAATGGCAGCAACATGGACCCTCTGTTGATCTTTATTCTGGTTTCTTAATAGTCCTGATATTTGGTAGACAACTATTATGTTGCCATGATCCCTGATGGGTTTTTTGCTCAGGTAGGTATAGCTACATATGCAGGCGTAGTAAGGTGATGAGCAGCCTATGACATTTGTCCCAAATGCAAAGTAATGCATCCTGGAAAACATAATTGCAAAAAGACATACACAATGATGGGGTCTACATTAGCAGTGACCAAACAAGAAAGAGATCTTGGAGTCATTGTGGACAGTTCTCTGTAAACATCTGCTCAATGTGCAGCGGCAATCAAAAAGGCGAACAGTGTTAGGAGCCATTAGGAAAGGGAGAGATAATAAGGCCACGTCTACATTACCACTTATGTCGGCAAAATGTATGTTGCTCAAGGGTGTGAAGAAAACACACCCCAAGTGACATAAGTTTCGCCGGCATAAGCGGTACGGTGCACAGTACTATGTTGGCAGGAGAGCTTCTCCCACCAACATAGGTACCGCCGCTTATTATTATGTCAATGGAAGAGCTCTTGCCTGTCGATGTAGAGTGGCTTCACAAGCGATCTTACAGCGGCACAGCTGCATCGGTACAGCTGTGAGCTCGCTAGGGTAGACATGGTCTAAAACAGTAAATATCACAATCCCAGTACATAAATCCATGTTATGCCCACATATTGAATACTGTATGCAGTGCTTGTCATCCCATCTCAAAAAAGATATATTAGAATGGGAAAAGGTACAGAGAAGTGCAACAAAAATGATTAGGGGTATGGAACAGCTTCCCTATGAGGAGAGATTAAAAAGACTGGGACTGTTCAGCTTGGAAAAGAGACGACTAAGGGGAGATATGATAGAGGTGTATAAAATCATGACTGGTGTGGAGAAAGTGAATAAGGAAGTGTTATTTACTCCTTCTCATAACACACGAACCAAGGGTCACCCAATTAAATTAACAGGCAGCAGGTTTAAAACAAACATAAGAAACACAACACATAGAAAACCTGTGGAGCTCGTTGCCAGGGGACATTGTGAATGCCAAAACTATAACTGGGTTCAAAAAAATAACTAGATAAGTTCATGGAGGACAGGTCCATCAACGGCTATTAGCCAACATGGTCAGGGAGGCAACCCCATGCTCTGGGTGTCCCTAAACCTCTGACTGCCAGATCCTGGAACTGGATGACAGGGGATGGAACACTCAATAATTGCCCTGTTCTTTCATTCCCTCTGAAGCACCTGCCATTGGCCACTATTGGAAGATAGGATATTGGGCTAGATGGACCATTGGTCTGACCCTGTATGGCCGTTCTTATGTTCTTCAATGAGTGCAACTCAAACCTCTCTCCCACACCATCAGGAATTCTGTATGTGCCTTGAATTTTACAAAGAGATTAATTTAAATCCATGCGGTAAGTTCCACAAACATGATAAATGGCATTTATCATGCTTGCACCTTTCATCTCCCCACTCCTCTGGGGCTTCTTCTAACATCCAAACATGTAAGCAGCTTCAAAAAGCTACCTTAACCCTGGTTAGACATAGCAGGGCAGCAGACTGCTCACCCCGGTGGGCAGCGTGGTGGGTGCTCCCCTCTCTGGTAGGTTGTTCCAAACACCTACAAGCTTTGGGGAGGCAGGAATTCACCCAGGAATGACTCCCGCACACAGATCTACCCCAACACTATTATTAGCATGGACAGAATCCTGGTGTCATTGCCAAGAACACGCAACGGGAGTACAGCCAAAATCCCAGATGCCTAAAGGATCCTGTAGAAGAGTGGACTCACCGATGGCACGCCCCCCATGGCGGGGCATGGTGTAGCAGCTCCTTCCCCGCCTAGTGCCCCCTGCTGACAGCTGCTCCAGACCTGCTGTGGTCTCTCTTCTCTTGACATGACCCTCCAGGCAGATCACTTTAAAGTCTCTCCCCTTCCAGGAGAGCAATAAACTAAACTCAGAAAAAAACATAACTCTTCACCCAGTACCCACGCTCACTCCTCTGCAGACCCTTCACCACTTCCCGGGCTCTGCAGGATCGGCCTCCTGCCCTTGTGTGGAGCAGCACCTTCAGGACTTTCTCCCTGGCTCCAAACTCGATAGTCCTTCTCCACCTTGTCTCAAGGGGTGTCCACACCCCCTTTCCCAGGAGAACCCAGACTCTCCCTCTCTAGGCCTCAGGCCAGGGACCCTGCAGCAAGCAGCTAAGGTCTGCTGTCTCCCTGGGCTTCTTCCTAGGTTGGTCTTCCTTCAGGCCCTCTCTCAGAGCCCCTCCCTGGGCGTACATACCTGCCTCTCCCTGCAGGGCCGGCTCTAGGCACCAGCAAACCAAGCACATGCTTGGGGCAGCAGATTTTCAAGGGCGGCATTCTGGCCGTCTTTTTTTTTCTTTTTTTTCTTTTTTTGCTTCGGGCGGCAAAAGCCTAGAGCCGGCCCTGGCAGCAGCAGCGTGTCGCCCTGGGGCCGCTGCAGTTCACACCGCGGTGGAGCAACGCCCGCACCTTGTGACTGGGCCGGGCAGGTGGGGGACACTTGGGCTGGGGGCCACCCCTTGGGGCACACGGAGCCACCTGCAGATGCCGCAGGGGGCCACCCCCCAGCGCCGCAGCCGGGGCTCGGCGAAGCGGCCCGAGCCACCCAGGGACTGTGGCAGGGCGGCCAGAAGCAGTAGTGGGGCCATAGAGGGCGGGGCTCTGCCGTGCAGGGCCTGCGTCCCGCTCTCCGGGGCTCCACTCCCTCTGGGGCTACTCTGCCCCGGCTCCTCAGCTCCCTGCCGGGGCAGTCCCCCGGCTCTGCCATCCCGGGTCCCGGCCGGTCCTGGAGGCGGAAGCCCTGGCTGGAGGGACCCTGGGCTGAGGCGTAGCCCGGGAGCCCCACTGCTTACCCCGACTCTGCCAGCGCCGGACCGGCTGGAGATGAGGGGGGAGCACTGGTGGGTGGGGGGCCCAGGGCTGGGGTGGCAGGGGGTGTAGGTGGGGTGGGGGTGAGAGCCCAGCGGTGGGGTGGGGGGGCGGCCAAAATTTTTTTTGCTTGGGGCAGCAAAAAACCTGGGGTCTATCCTCCCCCTCTAGCCACCAGAGAGGCATTGCAGGGCTCTTCCCCTGCTCACCTGGGCCTTTGCCCGCTCATGTAAGCATATACCTCACAGGCAGGCATACCCCCTGCTGGCTGGACATGGTGTAGCGTATCCCCTCGTCCGGCCCTGTGGTGGTCTGCCTCTTCCTGTGACTTGGGCCCCTGGCATTGCCGGATCACTTTTAACCCTACCCCTGCCAGGGAAACCCGAGTCCAATACACCACTGGTCTGGCAGCATCATGCTGCAAAATCAGCCCAATTTCAGACTTTTTGGCCTGGCAGTCCTCGGCTCCAGGGTTTTCATGTCCCCACCCTAGGCGGTTCAGCAGGGGAACCCAAACCCATGCTGTACACTAGGTTCCAGCCCAGGGACCCTGCTGTGTCCCTACTATGGCCTGCAGCCAGGCCTTTCCCAGAGTCTTTCCCCCAGCTGATGCTTCTGCAGAGCCCAAAACAGAGGGGATCCAAATTCATTGAGAAACAGAAAGTTTCTGCACAAGGCACATCTGCCTCAAGGGAGCTCTGATACTTCAGAGTCTCTAGGTAGGTTCTGACCCCAGCCTGGCCTCTGCTTCTCCTCCCCATCAGTCACAACTGAGCTGGGCTTTCCTTCTTTTATCTCCTCCCTCCAGGCTCGACACCTCCTGCAGATGTAGCAGGGTGAGTATGAGTGAGCCCACAGGCTCTGCTTAACACCTCCAGGCCCCTGCGGGGTTGGTGCACCCATCACAGCTCATCATCCAGCTTCTCCCAACCAGATGCACTCTGTCTCCAGTTAACCCTTTCAGTGCCAGCATGCAGGGTCAGCTCTAACTTTTTTGCCGCCCCAAGCAAAAAAAAAAAAAAAAATGAGTGCCACCCCGCCGTAACAACTCACTCCCCGAGCCCTGCCGAAACAAAAACAAAAACAAAACCCCCTGAGCGCCACCCCACCGAAACAAAACAAAACAAAAAAAACGGAGCACTGCCCCACCACCCCAAGATTGGCCGCCCCTTAGAAGGTGCCGCCCCAAGCACGTGCTTGATCGGCTGGTGCCTGGAGCTGGCCCTGCCAACATGGAGTATAGAGCCCATCAGAGAATGCTTGCCTCCACCAGTTACAAACAGTCTCCACAGCCCTGCCAGCCATGGCTCCTCAGCCCCAGATTAGACCCCTCCTTCCCTTTGGGCTGTGGCTGATTATTTCCGACAGTGCAGGCTCACAGGGGCCATATGCTCAGGTTGCTCCCTGGGCCTGTCTCCCAGGCTCGAGCTCAGACTCTCAGCACACCATATCCCTGCAGCACAACTAGGGTGACCACCTGTCCCTAATCGGTGGGACAGTCCCAAAATGCAGAGTTCAAGTCCCGGTCCTGGGATGAATGACTCTGGGACAGCACTGGTTTAGGATTCCTTGCGGCGCTGCTCTGTGCCTGCCAGATGTTCAGGGGCGGCACCAGCCTCTTCCTGGTGGGGGGCTGACAAGGGCCTTAGCTCCCCACTTGCCACGAGGCCCCGCCTCCTGCTCCTCCTCTTCCTCACGAGGCCTCGCTTCTGGCCAGGCCAGAAGCTGGAGCTACGCAGTAGTAAGAACCACTCATAGAATCATAGAATATCAGGGTTGGAAGGGACCTCAGGAGGTCATCTAGTCCAAACCCCTGCTCAAAGCCGGACGAATTCCCAACTAAATCATCCCAGCCAGGGCTTCATCAAGCCTGACCTTAAAAACCTCTAAGGAAGGAGATTCCACCACCTCCCTAGGTAACCCATTCCAGTGCTTCACCACCCTCCTAGTGAAAAAGTTTTTCCTAATATCCAATCTAAACCTCCCCAACTGCAACTTGAGACAATTACTCCTTGTTCTGTCATCTGCTACCACTGAGAACAGTCTAGATCCATCCTCTTTGGAATCCCCTTTCAGGTAGTTGAAAGCAGCTATCAAATCCCCCCTCATTCTTCTCTTCTGCAGACTAAACAATCCCAGTTCCCTCAGCCTCTCCTCATAAGTCATGTGCTCCAGCCCCCTAACCATTTTTGTTGCCCTCCGCTGGACTCTTTCCAATTTTTCCACCTCCTTCTTGTAGTGTGGGGCCCAAAACTAGACACAGTACTCCAGATGAGGCCTCACCAATGCTGAATAGAGGGGAATGATCACATCCCTCGATCTGCTGGCAATGCCCCTACTTATACAGCCCAAAATGCCATTAGCCTTCTTGGCAACAAGGGCACACTGTTGACTCATATCCAGCTCCTCATTCACTGTAACCCCTAGGTCCTTTTCTGCAGAACTGCTGCCTAGCCACTCGGTCCCTAGTCTGTAGCAGTGCATGGGAGTCTTCCGTTCTAAGTGCGGGACTCTGCAGTTGTCCATGTTGAACCTCAACAGATTTCTTTTGGCCCAATCCTCTATTTCGTCTAGGTCCTTCTGTATCCTATCCCTACCCTCCAGCCTATCTACCACTCCTCCCAGTTTAGTGTCATCTGCAAACTTGTTGAGGGTGCAGTCCATGCCATCCTCCAGATCATTAATGAAGATATTAAACAAAACTGGCCCCAGGACCAACCCTTGGGGCACTCTGCTTGATACGGGCTGCCAACTAGACATGGAGCCATTGATCACTAACCGTTGAGCCTGACAATCTAGCCAGCTTTCTATCTACCTTATAGTCCATTCATCCAGCCCATACTTCTTTAACTTGCTGGCAAGAATACTGTGGGAGACTGTATCAAAAGCTTTGCTAAAGTCAAGGAATAACACGTCCACTCCTTTCCCCTCATCCACAGAGCCAGTTATCTCACCATAGAAGGCAATTAGGTTAGTCAGGCATGACTTGCCCTTGGTGAATCCATGCTGACTGTTCCTGATCACTTTCCTTTCCTCTAAGTGCATCAGAATTGATTCCTTGAGGACCTGCTCCATGATTTTTCCAGGGACTGAGGTGAGGCTGACTGGCCTGTAGTTCCCCGGATTCTCCTTCTTCCCTTTTTTAAAGATGAAGTCCGGAATCCGGGCTGCTATGGGGAGCCCCGAAGTCCCTGACCCTCCACCTGCCCTGGGCGGTGCATCCTGAGGGGATGGGGACATGGGCCAGGGCTGCTCTTGGGCTCCCCAGACCTCTACCCAGGGCAGGTGGAGTGTCCGGGAATCCCCACAGAAGCCCAGGCTCCCTGGGTGGCTCTTACCTCTGCCTGGCTCTAGCCTGGCCAGGAGGTGGGGCCTCAGGGGGAAGAGGAGGAGCAGGGCAGGGCCACGGAGCGGGCGGGGCTCAGGCATGAGTCCCGTTTTGCATTCTGGAAAGGTGGTCACCTAAGCACAACACATGCTCTCTCCTGCAGCCCCATCCTCCAGTCACAAGAAAGCTAGCTACTGGAGGGAGAGGTGGGCTTTCCTGCTAGCTCTTTAGCCAACCTAGGGCTTTGGATAGGTGGAGAGGCCAGCTTCTCCTGTGCACTCACTAGGGGTGAAAGTAACTTAAAGGACTTACTGGTACTCCGGAGTCCTGAGCAGGGGGCATGGCCTCAACCGGAAGAGGCAGGGCCTCAACCGGAAGAGGCGGGGCCTTTAAATTCCCTGGGCCGCCTGGGGCTCAGGCTGTGGCTGGGAGCCCTGGAGCTTTTTAAATTAGCCCTGGACCTCCCAGCTGCAGAGGTGGCTGGGAGCCCCTGGGCTCAGGGGCAATTTAAAAAGCCCGGGGCTCCCACCGCTACCACAGTGGAGCTCCGTGCCCTTTAAATCACCATGGGAGCCCTGCCGCTGCTGCCCCAGGGCTCTGGCAGTGGGGCTCCGGTGGCGCTTTAAAGGGCCCGGGGCTCCCCGCAGATGTTCTCTTGTGTGGGGACTGAGGCCAAGAAATGATGTCACTCCCCTCTTTTATAGCCTTTCCATCCGGTGGGAACCCCTTTATTTTAAGCTAAGTTCCCAGCCCAGTTGCTGGAAAAATACAGGTACCAAAATGGAGTCTAGCAACATGTGATCTGATCACATGCCCTTGCATGTTCCCAATGAGTCATAGCAGCCATTGTCCATAGGTTGTTTGAAGGCTCACCAGGTGGGTAATGGCCCATTACTTTGAATAGGCGCTTCACAATTAGCTGTCTAGACTGGAAGAATCTTGCCTAGTGGGTGTCACCCTGGTATAACCACACTTGAAATACAGATACATAGTCAATATTCATAACTCCAGATACAAAAATGATACATGCATAGAAATAGGATTATCGTATTCAGCAAATCATAACTTTTCCAATGACACCTCACATGACACATTCTGTACAAGGTACATCATAATTAGGTCATAATTACATTATAATCATACCACTATGATGAATCTGGGGTGCAGTGTCACATTATGTATCTAGAATAGTGTACTCATGGCTGGTACTACGTCAAGTACACCGCACAACAGGGAGGGGCTCCCCCAAAGCCAATTGTTTATACAAACCTAATTTCAAGAACCAGTCCATTGCCCAGCCAGGAAGAGACAATGGTGGACCATTAGTGGGAATGGGAAAACATTGAAACAACTTGAAACTGAAAAGAAAACCCCAATCTTGAAAAAATGAAATTATTTCCTAGAAAACTAAATGCCCCTTTCTCCACCAGGACTCACCAAAGTCTGAGGGAGAAAAAACAACCTGCAAACCCTCAAAAGAAAAGGGGTTTGAAGGGAAGGAGATCGAGAAAGTGAGGACCATCATTTAAGCAGGGTGCTGGCCATGAAAGGCTGGATCCCCTTTGGGAGAGAGGCCACCCTGGGAAACTGTTCAGAGGAAATAGGTAACTGACATGGGAAAAGGGAATTTGTTTAATATTGACGTGTGAAGCCTGAAGCTGCATCTTTATGTTTAGTTTCTTTGGACCTTGTCTGTGTTGCTTTTCCTCACTATCTTATCTATAGGGACTTACTAAATTTACAGTCCATGTCAGTCAATTTCACAGTGATGGGATTTTAAAAATTGTAAAAATTTCATGATTTCAGGTATTTAAATCTGAAATTTCACGGTATTGTAATTGTAGGGGTCCTGACCCAAAAAGGAGTTGGGTGTGTGTGTGATGTTATCTGATTAAAATATGACCATATAGATCATTGTTGCAACCACTGTTATATATTTGCAGCAAATATTGTACAAAGGTTGTCGAGTGAGGTGTCTATGAAAAGGTTATGATTTGCTGGTTATGATTATGCTATCTGTATGCATGTATCATTTTTGTATGTGAAGTTATAAGTATTGGCTCTATACTTGGATTTCAAATGTTTGCTCCTGGGGTAACGCCCACAAGGTAGCTAGCCAGCATATCTTGGAGGGACTGTTCAAATTAAGTGGTTCATCAAGAAACACTTGGTTGACAATGGACTGTGGAAGATGCCCATCTACACTGAGTGGACTGTCATGTAAACATGCTGTCTGGAGTGTAGGTAATGGCTTCCTGCAATGACTGAGGGAAATTGGGCATGAACATGTGACTTGCCCATGTGACTCCAAACTCCGTCTTGTTGCTGTAATTTCCCACAGTAAGAACAATGGGATGCCCTCCACATGGCAAAAGCTATAAAAGGCCCTGGAAACACCTCCATTTGGTCTTCAATCCTGCTTCTTACCTCTGGAGGAACTTTGCTACAAACTGAAGCTCTGAACAAAGGACTGAATGACCCATCCAAGCTGTAGATGTATTCCAGAGCCTTGACTTAAGCCAGTAGTTTATTCCATCACTGCTACAAGCCTGAACCAAGAACTTTGCCATTAATGTATGTAATTGATTCCTTTAACCAATTTTAACTCTCACCTTTCTTTCTTTCTTTTTATAAATAAACCTTTAGATTTTAGATACTAAAGGATTGGCATCAGCGTGATTTTTGGGTAAGATCTGTTATATATTGACCTAGGTGTGTGGCTGGTCCTTTGGGATCAGAAGAACCTATTATTTGATGAGATTGGTTGTAAAGAACCACTCATCTCTGAATCCAGTGTTTTTGGTGGTGATATAAGAACTGGAATGCCTGAGGAAACTGCCTTTATGTTTTCTTGTTAGCCAGTGTGGTGAAACAGGAGTTTACTTTTGTGGCTGGTTTGATATATCTTATAAAAGAATAACCACCAGTTTAGGGTTGTGTTTGCTCTGTTTCTCAACAGTTCATCCTGAATTTGGCATCCTCAGTTGTGACCCACTAAGGCACTGTTATAGGGGGTTTCAAGGTTATTGTAGGGGGGTTGCAGTACTGCTACCCTTACTTCTGCGCTGCTGCTGCTGCTGCTGGCGGTGCTGCCTTCAGAGCTGGGCAGCTGGAGAACTGTCGCTGCTGGCTGGGACCCCAGCTCTGAAGGCAGAGCTACCGCCAGCACCAGCATAGAAGTAAGGATGGCGCAGAAGTAAGGATGGCATGGTATGCTATGGCCACCCTTACTTCTCTGCTGCTGCTTGCAGAGCTGGGCCCTCAGTCAGCAGCCGCCACTGTCTGGCCGCCCAGCTCTGAAGGCAGGAGCGCAGAAGTAAGGGTGGCATGGTATGTTATTGCCACCCTTACTTCTGTGCTGCTGCTGGCGGGGTGCTGCCTTCAGAGCTGGGCACCCGTCCGAAAGCCGCTGCTCTCCAGCTGACCAGCTCTAAAGGCAGCGCAGAAGTAAGGGTGGCAATACCGCAATCCCCCTAAAATAACCTTGTGACTCCCCTGCAACTCCCTTTTGGGTCAGGACCCCCAATTTGAGAAACGCTGGTCTCCCCCATGAAGTCTGTATAGTATAGGGTAAAAGCACAGAAAAGATTTCATGGTCCATGACACGTTTTTCATGGCTGTGAATTTAGTAGGGCCCTACTCATCTCTGAATCTAGGATCCTTCTATTAAATGCACTTAATGTTTATTAAAACAACAAGGAGTCTGGTGGCACCTTAAAGACTAACTAACACTAACTAATTAGTGTTTATTGTTACTCTAAGCAGGTCTCTGGTGTGTAAATGGTGTGGAGTGTGTTTGGCAAAGCAAACTGGTACTTGGAGGCTGGTGTCACTCCGTTGGCGGTGACGAACAGAGGGGAATAGCCCCAGTGTCTGGTAGGTAAGAATTTGGGGTAGATGGATTTGGGATGACTTGGCACTGGAAGGGGTTGTTGGGGTCATTCTGCAAGGTGAAACTAGGCTGGTGGAAGCCAAGTGAGACTCTTATGCTTGTGTCAGAGCTCTAAGCCATAGTAGCACGGCATTAAGGTACCCAAGGTTACAAGGCAGAAACCCTTTACTGGTCTGAGTGATCCTTAAAATGCCACAGTATCTAAATGGGGAACTCATATTTAGTAAGGGACTCTTCAATCGAACAGAGAAAGGTCTAACACGATCCACTGGCTGGAAGCTGAAGCTAGACAATTTCAGACTGGGAATAAGGTGTAAATTTTTAACAGTGAAAGTAATTAACCATTGGAACAATTTACCAACGGCAGTATTGCCAACCCCAAATGTTCAAAAATCAGGAGTTAGGCTCCCCAAAAATCATGAGATTGGCTTTAAAATCATGAGATTTGATAAAAAATAATAGATTTGGTATTCTTCTGCCTTCTGAGCCTTTAGGGTGCACTGGGGTCACATTTTGGAGCTTTCTCCACAGCCATGAGGGCTAGACACTTACTTTTTCTTTAAGAATGAAGGCTGAAATCATCACATATCCACTTGACTCCAAGAGCTGGGGCTTTAAGGAAAACAATAATGATCATGAGACTTATGACAAAATCACGCGAGTTGGCAACACTCCATCATTTGAAAATCTAGATTGGATGTTTTCCTAAAAGATCTGCACTAGGAATTATTTGGGGGCAGTTCTCTGGCCTGTGTTACACAGGAGGTCAGACTAGATGATCACAGTGGTCCCATCTGGCTTTGGAATCTGTGAATCTATGAACCAGAGGTGAAGCCCTGGCTGCAGGTGGGTGCCACTGGCAGACCAAGGCGCTTTCACTTGCCACTGCTACTTTGTTCAGCAAAAATACAAGCTAATACACTCTGGCTTTTGATCATGTGCTCAGCACCAGTGTGAACACAAGGAGCATTTCCCCTCTAGCTGCTGTTTGAATCCAGCTTGCACCAGGATAGATAGAGGCCGATCACCATAGGTTGGGGCGCGGCATGAGCACTGGGGAAAGGTTATGCTTGATTATTGTTTTGTACAAAGCTCTTTGTCTCAGGCTTTGCCTGCATGCTGGTAGGAATCCACACAAATTGGCATTTCTCTGTGGAAGGGAAGGGACTCTTTGAAGCCTCCAGGGAGTCCCCTGCTGGGGGCCCTGGAGTCTGGAGACCTGGAAACGCAAAGGAGAATTTCATCTCTCGTTATAAAAAGCCGGCTGCTAGCCAGCCTTGAAAACGTAAAGTGGTACAGACCCATCACGAGGGTTGAAAGGATCTAACTCCCTCTCGACAGCGAGGACTGAGGGGACTAAAGTTTCCTACATCTGGCCACACCCCCGCTTTTCTGTAAAAGGAGTCAGCAAAGTCATGTCTTGGCAATAAAACCCTGGCAATGAGTGGAATTCTAGTCACCTGGGTAAGTTGTGGTGCTAATCTGGGCATTCAGCGCCAGGCCAATTGATAGTTACTGCAAAAGAAATGGACGAAGGGGTGGGTCTGAAAACAAAGCAGGTTTAGGGAGAGGATTTACCTTGGAGCTGGGAGAAAGGCAGCAGGTGAGGAGGAGCACTCAAGGTCAGCTGCGGAAATCTGCTAGGGGCAGCAGAAGTACAGAGCTCCAGCAGGTATCCAGGAACAGGAGAGAGCAGAAGAGCTGCAGAAGGACCAGGGGACGGGCAGCAGTGGGACAAGCAAGCTGGTCATTGAATGGCAGCAGAAAGAGGGGGTAAACATTGGCTCCCTGTTAGAAAGGAAACCTACGCAAAGCTAGAAGTGCACAAGCTGAACCGGGGAAGATGGGCACCTCGCACTGGGAGGAGAACATGCCACTAACAGCCTGTCTGGAACGAGAATAATCCATGGGACACCCATCTCCTACAGCCGTTGCTCACAGGAGTAACCCTTATGATGGTAATGGGGCTAATCATGTGAGGAAGGGCTGCAGGATCAGGCCCTGGATGCAATCTGTATGGGCGAGAGGTGCGGTTGTGGGGTAGCGTAACCCACTGACTAGTGTGCAGTAGGGATCTCTCTCTGTGCCCGGGCCACAGAAGACACTGGCCCCAGCTATTCTATAGGGCCTGATTCTTTAGCTCAAGCTGTACAGACTGAGGGTTTTAGCTGTGGAGGCCCCCGGTTCAACTTCAGGTCCCCCCATCAGCCAAGAGGGCAGCCGTCATGGTAGTACTGTGTATACAGGGCCAGCGCCTCAGTCCAGCCAAACTCTGCTCATTGCAAGGCTGGAGGGAGGAGGAGGAGAAGGGTGGCTTTAACCCACCTTTATGAGTCACCAGGCTTAGAGTTAGCCAGTGGTGGTCCAGTCGTGGTGTTAGAAGGGTCCCAAGGCACCCTTCTTGCAACTGGGGCTCAGCAGGTCAGAGGGACACCGCCCTGCCTGTGGGAATGACCCCTCTGAGAGGGGTGGGGGGAGAGTTGCTGAAGCTGCAGTTCAGGGATTTCTGTAAATGGGGAATCCTCAGGCGACCTGATCAGCTGATTTTATGGCTGCTCTGTGCCATCGGAGCAGCCCAAAGCAGATGGCGGCGTGGGGCCTGGATGGGCTGTCTACACTGCAGCTGGGAGTGAGCTTCCCAGCCCGAGTCAGCAGACTCACCCTAGCTCAGCTGAAAAGAGCAGGGTGGACCTTGTGGCACTGGCAGAGGCTTGGGCTGGCTGCTCGAGTCCAAGCCAGCCAGATCCCCCAGAGCCGCAGTGTCCACATTGCTCTTTTCAGCGCCCTCGCTCAAGCCAAGCTAGCGTGAGGCTCCCAGCTGCAGTGTAGACATACCCGCTCTGGCCTGAAGTGTGTGCTCCTCATCCCACTTACATGGACCATCAGTGGAGTTCACCCTGGGTTCATCCTGCAGAGTTAGTGGCAAGGCACTCAGGCCCACAATTGTCCATATTGCAAGAATTTCTATCTGGAGAGGATATAGAATGTGCAAGGACACCGAGCTCGGGCCGGAACCACACAAACAGATGGTGTAGCAGGGCGGTGTCAGTACTGTGGGCTACCGATAGCCAGCTCAGAACAGCAATGGGCAATGAATGCAGCGAAGCACCAACATCTACAGCAGTTGTCCCCAAACTGTGAGGAGCGCCTCCCTAAGGCGTGCAGAGGAACGTTCGGAGGGGTGCACAGTGGGACTTGGGCCAGGCTCCACGGCGGGCAGGGAAGAAGCACCACCCAGCTCAGCTCTGCCCCCAGCCCAGCTCCATCCCCAGCCGCAGCTCCGCTGCACCCGCAGACCAGCTCCATCCACAGCTGCAGCTCGACTCTGTCCCCTGCTCCACTCTGAGCCCAGCTCCACCCCCACCGCAGCTCCATTCCTCCCTGCTCTGCCTCCAGCCCATCTCTGCCCTCATTCCCTCTGCATCCCCAGCCCGCTCCACCTCTAGCCCCAGCTCCTCCCCATTCCCAGTTCGTCCCTAAGCTCCGCCTTCAGCCCAAGTTCCACTGCTGAGGAAGCCTTGGCTGTGCAGTAATAGATGAGAGGCATGGACAGATTCCATTACTGGTAAGGGGAAGGGGTGACAGGAAAAGTTTGGGCACCACTGATCTACAGCATCCGTGATGGGATGTCAGTTCCTCAAACATAAGGGGGGTATGTTTCATGTTGAGACAATTCCTTGTCACTAGCTGCTTCTTTGAGTGGTCATTCTATAGCATAAAGAGGGAGAGGGTTCTCTCCAGTAGGGCCCAGTCCTCTGGGGTGCTGAGTACCTGCCGAAAGTTGCGGAGATTTTCATCAATTTCACTGGGAGTTGAGGGTGCTCGGCATTTCACAGGACTAGGCCCTTACTCCTGACTGACCCACTGCTCTAATGTGCTGGATGGATGTCCTAAACCCCTGATCATTGACGAGCTAATGACAACACATTCTCATGCTGCAATGATACTGGCTTGAAATTCTTGGAGAGTTTCATTGAACTGGTCTGAACTGGAATCAGATCTCTGTCCTGCTCACGTAGTTGAATTAACTTCATCTTCGTCTTAAAAAAAAAATAGCAGTTGTTTTCCTAAATCACCTCTGCCTGCAAACACAGCAGTTTGGCAAAGGGTTGGGGGTCGAAGATCTTTCAAAAGAGGCGTGATGCGTGGAGTTTTCGGAAGGGAGAATGCCGAAATTAGAGGCTGGGCAAAAAAAATTGAAAAATGAAAACAAGAAAAAATGGTTTCATGAAAAATTTTGAACATTTTTGGGCAAAAAAATATGTTTCTGTTAGAGCTGGCTGAAAAATGGGGAGAACCACGCAAGGGAAGGCAAAAACGGGGAAAGAAAGTGGCCATGTTGAGCAGCTAGAAGTGGCTGTGCTTAGAGGAAGCTATAAAGAGTTTTAACACACATGAAGCAGCAGTAGCAGTGTTCTACTTGCCAATGATAATGAGAGATGCCAGAAAACAGTTGAGTTTCTGTTGGTGATCGGACCAAGGAGACTGGCTTTGCTGAATGACCTTGTGGCAATGCGAATTAGGCACTTAAATACCTTTGAGAATCTGGGCCTTAGTCCTTATTCATGTAAAACTCCCATTGACGTCAATGGGAATTTTACAGAAGACATACGGGATTGGGCCTGTAGTTTCCAAGATTGTAGGCAACACCATTGTATCTAGTGGTCTGAGTTTACAGCAGGTTTCAAATGTCTGGTTTCCATGTACAAGGCTGGCACTGCATCAGAAGAACAGCTGAGTGCATAGAGCAGAGAGCTACATAGCAAGTTACTGAGTACAGCACAGAGAGAAAATCTGCCTTGGGCAGGAACCCTGGGCATTGTGAATAGTTTTGAAAGCACTGGACACAGTTTGAAAATAACTTAACCAATCTCAGCTCTCTACTGTGGCCGCATGGGCACATCAGTGCTACAAACACAAAGTATTAGCACAGGCTGTTAGCGCACCCAGTGGAGAAGTTGACTTGGGATTGTTTGCCCATTGCTTTGTTTCCCAGCTTTGGTTTGTCTGTTGTTATAGATTAGACAAGCACAGCAGAGAGGTAGGGTTAAACAATTCCGGTTTGGGGCATGTTCACAGTGGGGGCAGGTTGAGGTCGGAGGTAACAACATGGGCTATTCCTTCCCAGCAGAAGAGGAAGCAGAGTCATTGCAGAGCTGGTGTGCCACTTTCTGATGGATCAGTTTTCCATTGCAAAGTGCTGTTGTGTTGAAATCGAAACATTTCAAGATTTTGACTTTTTGTCCCAATTTGGGACAAAACCAGATCTCAAAATCTGACAATTTCCCATGGGATGGAAATTCTGAATTTCAACCAGCTCTAGTCAGCACCCAGGCATTAATCTCAAGTGTCATGCCCCAGAAATGCTAATAAGAGCTAATGCGACAATGGGTCCAGCGCTCTACGTAGGCCCCTTTGACGTCCCAGCCATAATGAACAAAGAACAATGGGGACTAGTGAAGGAGTTCACCCAGTTACAGAAGCAGCAAACACCCTAGAGCTAGCATCAGTACTCCTCCTGTTCCTGAATACCATGTGTCTCTGGCAGTGATAAATTCCTGTGCAGAGTGCTGGTCTCCTTTGCTAGAATCCCTCCTTGAATCGTTTCAAAAGAGGTAAAAATGGGAATAGCCAGGGTAATGCCCAAACTAGTCTGAGATAGCTAACCCGGAGGTGGTGTCTGTGCAAGTATCCGCGTGATTCGACCCAGGCTCACCTGCAGTTTTGGCTTGAAGAGTGTCCCCTGCTGGAGTGGGAGCTGGGAACTCACGCAGCTCGCCAGATGGCAGAGAGAAGCCTGACACGGATGAGTCATGCACCCTGGCGAAAACAGAAAGAAACCATGCACAGATTGAGTGAGATAGATGGTGTAGTATTTGGAGCTGTGAAATTCCACAAAGAGCGAGTGAGCAAGGAACAAAACTTACCATAAAACCAACCATAAACCCTTATTAAGATCATGGGCCCAAGACTGGGGACTTCTCTACATAGGGAAAGTGAGTGACAGAACTACAGCGGTATTATTATACCGCTGTAGTTCTGTCGGTCAGTTTCCCCCTGTAAACAAGCCCTAGGTTGCTTTCTCTAGCAGCTGCCAGACTGCAGTGATGAACTGTGGTATTGTCAGCATACCCATATGATATTCAATACATACATTTTTTTCAGGGACAGGCTAATGCAGCTGCTTTTTCAAGGTTTACTCTAGAAGCTGACGGCTACTGATACACCCACCAAGTGTCCTTCCTTCAGGAACATGTTATCCCTTTGGACATGGGAGGAGCAACGTGGTTTCAAAGGAAGGCAAATAAAATCTTTGTAACATATTAGATAATCAAATAGATTAACTGTGTCTCTAACTCTTTTGCTAGATATTATACTTCTCTGGGCAAGGACTGTGATGTCACCTATCAATGTGGAAGTGCCTGGCAAACTGGGAGCTACCATAGTCTAAGTAAGAAATCATAATTAACAATAATAACTCCACTAGATGGAAATCAATGGGATTTATGGAACATTTCTTGTGGCTCAGGTACACGCAGAAATACGTGAATAACCCCGATTAGCTGCTAAAATGCATTCAGGAGGTAGGATTAGTAGAAGGAAGACTCTTCCAGTGCTCATAGGGTAATATACCACAGGGACACACTTATCCATGGGTGTATATTAGCTACCCTGTCTGACTTTTCAGAGGTCAAAATCTTAGGACTGACCATGAGGGAATCTCCTAAAGACCGGCTCAACAAGGAGATGTGAATGGGGTGTCCACCAGCTGTGTATAAATATTTATAATGTTCATCACCGCTCTGGATAGTGGCTGTTGATCACGACAGCGATTCACAGACACTCCTTGTGTTCAGAGGTGAAGCAGTGGCCACATTTGTTGCCATTTTGGCATCTACCAGCAATGTATTTCACATGCCATGATAATTTTTTGTGTGTTCTAGAATGAACCCATATATGATATTTGAGAGATATACAATACACAACTGATAATATAATGTGAATGGAGGCAGTGTGGTCTGGTGCCAAAGCACTGGATTGGGACTCAGGAGATCTGGCTTTTATTCATGTTCTGTCACTGACCTGCTGAGTGCCCTTAGGCCAGTCACTTCACCCCTGTGTCTCTGTTTCTCATCCCACCCTTTGTCTGTTTAGATGGTAAGTTCTTCAGGGCAGGGTGTGTGTCTATACAGTACCTCGCACAAAGGGGCCCTGATCTCAGGTGGGGCCTGTATATGCTATATAAAGCAAGTTATAAATATCAATATTATATACAAGGTGGGTGAGGTAATATATTTTATTGGACCAACTTCTCTCAGGGAAAGAGACAAGCTTTTGAGATTACCCAGAGCTCTGTGTAAACTCGGAAGTCTCTTTTACCAACAGAAATTGGTCCAATAAAAGATATTACCTCACCCACTTGGTCTCACTAATGTCCTGGGACCGACATAGCTACACCACTGCAGATGTATACAGCAGATAAGGCTATGGTACTCACAGACTTCACCACATGCCATGAAAAAGATAAAGCCCTAGTTTATCTTTGCCTCATCTCTAGCATTAGTTTGCTTGTTTTATTGAGATGGGGTTGCCTTTTTGAACACGTTCTACCCAAGATATCCTTTGAGTCTTGACGTCTTCAAAGTAAAGCTCCAAGCAAGCTATGAGAAATTAACTGGTTCTTTCTTTGGGGCTCTCCTGAAGCTTTCCTAGCACTTTCTAAAGCATTTTTTGATTGATACCACCCATACGAATGTATGTGTGGGCGCAGCTGTGTTGGTCCCAACATTGTATGTCATGTTACACAGCAAAACGTGCATACTGTGCTCCATGAAAGATGGCGCTTTCCCCTGTGGAAATACAGCCTTTAACATCCAGTTGTCTCAGCTGTCCAGTGATAAACGAGCCAGGCTACAGCAATCAAGCTGCTCCTCAGGAATGAAATGAAGATGGGATTTCAGATGTCCAGCATTGGGTACCTAATCAATGGAAAGGCTGCATGGTCCAGTGGCCCCAAGCAGGGGCACCAGGAACTGTTGAATTCGGACCTGGTGGGTCTTCAACTTTTGGGATCTCTGGTCTGTTTTCAGAGCTGCTGAGCGACTGTAGCTCCCAGTGCTTTCAACTGGAAACCAGGCCCCTCAGTGGCTTGAGCTGAGCACCCTAAAACTGAGGAACCTCAAATCAGTGACCACTTTTGCAAACACGGGCGCTAGTTTCTCTGGATCTCTGTTTCGCTGTTGAGGACATGGGGATAATGACACTTACCAAACTTTCCCAGGTGTTAGGGTCAGCTCGTCACATGCAAAGTGCCCGCATGGCATTAATTGTGTCACCAAGAGTCAGTTGCATGGCGCTTGCGGAGAACCTTAGGTAAGGTGATGAGTTACTGTTATTTCTGTATGGGGCTGTGGGACATCTAACCTGTGGTTGGACATGAGACAGTGATGTAACAACAGGACTCTATAATGGCCCATTTGGGTTGGTAGGAGCCACCATGGAATGGTCCTTGGGTTTCCAGCCATCAGGCGAGGACTGGTGGAAGGGAGACATGAGGCTTGCCAGCTGGAAATGGGCTTTTCCAGGAGCTGGCTGAAGGTGCCAGGCGGGGACTCATTCATGGGTTTACTTGTGACAAAGAAGGTAAGAGTTCATTCTTCAGTTCTGGAGTGGAGTTGTGGTGACTGGCTTTTCCTGCAGTGGCTTTTGAAGGGCACCTACCATAGCTATCAGCGAGACCCTGCTCCGGGGGATGGGCCCTTGGAATAAGGGAGCAGAATGAAGGGTGGCACAAGGTCAACTTTCCAAGTCTGACGTTTAGTAGCAGCAGTTACCCAAGCCCAGGGCAGGGGAAACTTGGGGTTATGCCAGTGCAATATGATGATACAGTCTTCTGTACATTCTGTGAGCCCTTGGAAGGCACGTAAGCTGAAAGCATGGCTGTAGTCTATGCATGGGGATGATCAACTTCCAATGAGTAAACCACATCAGAGGTTAGCACTTACCAAAGGCCTCAGGATGGGCAAGAAGGCTCCAATCGGTTTATTTTGTACAGCCTCTTCACACAGCCTGTCCTTATGTCCAGGTTGCATGAGAAGTGTAAATTACTCCTCTGACCCACACAGCGCACAGTCAACTTGTGGAACTCCTTGCCTGAGGAGGTTGTGAAGGCTAGGACTATAACAGGGTTTAAAAGAGAACTAGATAAATTCATGGAGGTTAAGTCCATTAATGGCTATTAGCCAGGATGGGTAAGGAATGGTGTCCCTAGCCTCTGTTTGTCAGAGGGTGGAGAGGGATGGCAGGAGAGAGATCACTTGATCATTAACTGTTAGGTTCACTCCCTCTGGGGCACCTGGCATTGGCCACTGTCGGTAGACAGGATACTGGGCTAGATGGACCTTTGGTCTGACCCAATATGGCCGTTCTTATGTTCTTATGTTCTTATGACCCCACAAGGCCGTGGTGTCCCTGGAGCACAAGGGCCTGGGTCGGTGGTGGCTGTGCCTCCATCACCCCCTCCTCACAGTCCTTTGGAGAAGAGAAGAGCTTTAATTCATACTAGGTTGCAGCGGGCAGGAACCACTACAGGGGAGTTCTGGGGGCCTGATCTATTGATGTCAATGGAAGTCTTGCCGCAGATTTCATGCCTGCTTCCCAGCGAGAGCAGCCCAGTGTTTGGGCTACGCTGGTGAATCCCTGCCCCCATCTCCACCCTGCTACAAGGAGAGGGTTGCCAACTCTCCCGGTTTGGCCGGGAGTCTCCCAGAATTGGGCTTAATCCCCCGGAGGCTACTGAAGCCAATCTGAGAGATTTTAGGCCGCTAAAAGTCCAGCAGTGCAGTAGGGCTAAAGCAGGCTACCTGCCTGCCCTGGCTCCGTGCAGCTCCCGGAAGCGGCCAGCATGTCCGGCGACGGCTCCTAGGCGGAGGTGCAGCCAGGGGATCTCCACTCGCTGCCCCCGCCCTGAGTGCTACTCCGCAGCTCCCATTGGCCGGAAACAGGGAACCGCGGCCAATGGGAGCTGCAGGGGTGGTGCCTGCAGGCTGGGGCAGCATGCACCACGCAGAGCTGCCTGGCTGCCCCTGAGCCACTGACAGAGACATGCCACCTCTTCCTGGAGCCACCTGAGGTAAGCGCTGCCCGGCCAGAGCCTGCACCCCAAATTCCCTCCTGCACACCAACCCCCTGTCCCAGCCCCCTCCTGCACCCAAAATCTGTTCCAGAGCCCGCACCCCACACCCCCTCCTTCACCTCAACCCCCTGCCTCAGCCCTGAGCCCCCTCCTGCACTTAAACTCCCTCCCAGAGCCCGCACCTGAACCTCCTCCTGCACCCCAACCTCCCGTCCCAGCCCTGAGCCCCCTCCTGAACCCAAGCTTCCTCCTGGAACCCGTACACCTCACCCCCTCCCACACTCCAACCCCCTGACCCAGCCCTGTGCCCCCTTCCACACTCTGAACACATCGGCCCCACCCCCCAGCCCAGAGCCTGCACCCCCTCCCGCACCCCGACTCTCTGTCCCAGCCCGGTGAAAGTGATTGAGGGGGGGCTGGAGTGAACGGGGGCAGGGCCTCAGAGAAGGGGTGGGACAGGGATGTGGTCTTGAGGAAGGGCGGGGCAGGGGGCAGGGCAAGGGTGTTTGTGGGTTTTGCGATTAGACAGTTGGCAACCCTATGCAAGGGACTCTGTAGCTGCTTTGGCCTGCTGCAAAACTCCTTGTTGGCAGATTTTCCAATTTGAGAGCCAGGTAGAAGCCAGACTGGACCCCAGGGTGGATTTGACACTTCATCTAAAAAATGCAGGGCCAAAGCTAAATGCTGAATGCTAGCAGAGGGGAGCAGAGAGGGCCAGCCCAGGGGAACAGAGGTGGTTTCAGCTGCTATTTGAAATGGGAGGAGCTGTGGCAGAGAGATATGGGAAGGCTGGTCCAGGTAGCTGGAGAGAAGTAGATTCTGGTGTGGAGGCTGGTGGCAGGTGAATGGCTGTTGCAGGGAGGGGAGCAGAGGGAGACAAGGTCAGCTGGACTAAGGCCATGGAGGGTCAGCACGCATTAGCCATTTCCAGCTGGGTCCTGGAGAAAACAAGAGCTAGCAACCGTGTCCGAGGAGGCAGGTAAGGTGGCCATGTTTCTCCATATGGGAGAGAATTCAGGCAGCAGCATCCTCCACATGCCGGAGTCTGGAGATGTGGGAAGGGAAATGCAGCAATGCAGGAGAGCAGAGATGAAGGTTGCAGCTGTGACGGGTTGGATCACAGAAACCCCCTTGGGAGCTGCCACCCGATGTGCCAAGACTACCCCTGCTTCTGTTTTCCCTGCCAGCTTAGGGCTCCAGCACCCTGTCTTGCTGAGCCAGCCACTCCTGTCTGGCTCCAACACAGACTCAGGGTCTAAATCACTTGTCCCAAAGCTGCAAGTTTACCCAAAAACAGCTCACAGGAGTGTGCTTGTCTTTAGCACTCAGATGCCCAACTCCCAATGGGGTCTAAACCCAGATAAATCCGTTTTACCCTGCATAAAGCTTATGCAGGGCAAACTCATAAATTGTTCGCCCTCTATAACACTGATAGAGAGATATGCACAGCTGTTTGCTCCCCCAGGTATTAATACATACTCTGAGTAAATTACTAAATAAAAAGTGATTTTATTAAATACAGACAGTAGGATTTAAGTGGTTCAAAGTAGTAACAGACAGAACAAAGTAAGTCACAAGCAAAATAAAATAAAATAAAATGCGCAAATCTATGCCTAATCAAACTAAATACAGATAATCTCACCCTCAGAGATGTTTCAGTAAGTTTTTCTCAGACTGGACACCTTCCAGGCCTGGGCACAATTCTTTCCCCTGGTACAGCTCTTGTTCCAGCTTATGTGTTAGCTAGGGGTTTCTCCATGATGGCTCCTCTCCCTCTCTCTTCTCTTCCACCCCCTTATATATCTTTTGCATAAGGCGGGAACCCTTTGTCTCTCTGGGTTTCCACCCCCCCTCACTGGAAAAGCCCCAGGTTAAAGATGGATTCCAGTTCAGGTGACATGATCACATGTCACTGCAAGACTTCATTACTCACTTGCCAGCACACCCATATACAGGGAGACTCACAGGTAAACAGCCATCTGCAGACAATGGGAGTCATTAAGATTCCAAACCATCATTAATGGCCCACACTTTACATAATTACAATAGGCCCTCAGAGTTACATTTTATATTTCTAGTTTTAGATACAAGAGTGGTACATTTATACAAATCAGATGATCATACTCAGTAGATTATGCACTTTGTAATGATACCTTACAAGAGACCTTTTGCATGGAGCATATCCCAGTTGCATTATATTCACTTATATTTTTATAAAACCATATAGACTGCACAACGTCACAGCAGCCGAGGTGAAATCAAGGCAATGCCATATGTCTGTGGAAAGCAAACACAGTCACAGTACATCACTAAGCAGTCGGTGTTGTACTCATCCAGTTCTGGTCGTAACGCATTCCACCCAATGTCTGTGTGAATACTGAGTGGCTCAGACGAGGTACAGTAACAAATCACATGGCCTCATTGCTAGCCTCCTTCCCTCCACACTGCGTTGGCTAGAAGGATGCTCCCGGTGCTGCTAGGCCTAAATTCTCAAACTTGGGTGCTCAGAATTAGGCACGTAAATCCATACTTAGGCACCTGAGCCAGTGGTTTGCTGAGCATCATCCTAATGGCTTTGTCCAGTAAGAGCGGAGTCTGTGTCTACACACAGTTTGTGCACCAGTTTCACTGAGCCCTTGTCTACACTGGCACTTTACAGCGCTGCAACTTTCTCGCTCAGGGGTGTGAAAAAACACACCTCTGAGCGCAGCAAGTTTCAGCGCTGTAAAGTGCCAGTGTAGACAGTGCACCAGCCTTGGGAGCCACACTCCCAGCACTGGTAGCTACTCCCCTCGCAGAGGTGGTTTTTTTAGAGTGCCGGGAAAGCTCTGCTGCGACCACACAAACCACATTAAACCACTAGCTTTTGCGACCAGGGGCTGCTAACAGGGAGTTTCGCAAGGGAGTTCTACAGGTGAAGGAGGAGCAATACAGCACCCTTTTGGGGTAAGTGACTGTCTGCAGTGTGTGTTTGTTTGTGTTTGGGGGTTACTTGCTGTGTGCTGAGCTTGTGTTTGTCAGTCTGTTTGTTTGTTTGGTTGTTTGAAGCACCGTGTGCTGTGGCTGGCAGTTGGAAACTGTGAGCTTCAAAGGAAGGTTTGAAACGTAGAAGCCTCTGGTAATTGGCTGAGCCTTAATCAGTGGGCGGGGCATTCATACAGGCCAGGGCTTTATAAAGCAGCGCACAAGCGACCAGGGAGCTTTTGCGAACAGGGGCTGCTAACAGGGAGTTTCGCAAGGGAGTTGGGAAGGGGAGTGGGAAGGGGCGAGGGTCCCTTGCCGGTTCTATCTGTTTTTCCCTTTATTCCCCTTAAAACTTTAAACTTCTTGCTTAAACAACCCTTTCAGCGGACAGGGGGCTGCAGACGGGAGTTTGACAGAGGGAGGCTTACGATGGTTAGGAAGACCCGCAACACCTGTGCCAGCACTGCTTCTGTCTCCTCCACCTGTGCCTGTAGCCAGACAGAGCGCCTGAGCATGGATGCTTCTACCCAGATCCTGGTGTGGTTTTGCAGAGACTGTAACTTGCAATTTCCACTTACTGATATCCAGGCTGGGGGGACCATCCAATGTGAAAGGTGCCTGCTGGTGGAATCTCTCAGGCAGCAGGTGGGAGAGCTACAGGAGGAGGTGGCTAGGTTGAGAAGCATCCGAATCCACGAGCAATTCCTGGACAGTGTCCATGTGGAGACAGCTGAGGTAGCTGTCCCAGGACACAGGACTGCTGATACACCACTGGTGGAGGAGGAGATGGCTCAGGGTGGACACTGGCAGCTGGTTACTTCTGGCAGCAGGCAGTGCTCCACCCCTGCTCCGAACCCTCCCGCTGTGGTAATAGGTAACCGTTATGCTCTTCTTGATACAGGAAAGAAGGCATCACCCCCTACAGTAAAGGAGGAGAAGCCTCGTACCCCTAAGGCTGGGAGGTCTGCTGCCACCACTGCGAATAGGAAACGTAGGGTAGTGGTGGTTGGAGACTCTCTGCTGAGGGGGACGGAGGCGCCCATCTGTTGCCCTGACATTTCATCTCGGGAGGTATGCTGCCTGCCGGGAGCCCGTATCCGAGACGTTACGGAGGCATTGTCGAGGATTATCCAGCCCTCTGACTACTACCCCATGCTACTCATCTATGTGGGCACAAATGATACTGCGCGGTGTGACACTGAGCGGATCAAGAGTGACTACAGGGCTCTGGGAGTACGGGTGAAGGAGTTTGGAGCGCAGGTGGTATTCTCTTCGATTCTTCCTGTCAAAGGTAGGGGCCCGGGCAGAGACAGATGCATCATGGAGGTGAATGCCTGGCTGCGAAGATGGTGTCGCCAGGAGGGCTTTGGCTTCCTAGACCACGGGATGCTATTTGAGGAAGGACTGCTAGGCAGAGATGGTGTTCACCTTTCGAGGAGGGGAAAGACCCTATTTGGACACAGACTGGCTAACCTAGTGAGGAGGGCTTTAAACTAGGTTCGACGGGGACAGGTGAGCAAAGCCCGCAGGTAAGTGGGGAACATGGAGACCTGGGAGATGGGTCGGAAACGAGAGGGAGTGTAGGCTATATTGGCAGAGAGAAAGGAGGGTCAGGACAAAACCGGGAGGAAAGATCAAACCAGTATCTTAGATGCCTATATACAAATGCGAGAAGTATGGGTAATAAGCAGGAAGAACTGGAAGTGCTAATAAATAAATACAACTATGACATTGTTGGCATCACTGAAACTTGGTGGGATAATACACATGATTGGAATGTTGGTGTGGATGGATACAGCTTGCTCAGGAAGGATAGACAGGGGAAAAAGGGAGGAGGTGTTGCCTTATATATTAAAAATGTACACACTTGGACTGAGGTAGAGATGGACATAGGAGACGGAAGTGTTGAGAGTCTCTGGGTTAGGCTAAAAGGGGTAAAAAACAAGGGTGATGTCATGCTAGGAGTCTACTACAGGCCACCTAACCAGGTGGAAGAGGTGGATGAGGCTTTTTTTAAACAACTAACAAAATCATCCAAAGCCCAAGATTTGGTGGTGATGGGGGACTTCAACTATCCGGATATATGTTGGGAAAATAACACAGCGGGGCACAGACTATCCAACAAATTCTTGGACTGCATTGCAGACAACTTTTTATTTCAGAAGGTTGAAAAAGCTACTAGGGGTGAAGCTGTTCTAGACTTGATTTTAACAAATAGGGAGGAACTCGTTGAGAATTTGAAAGTAGAAGGCAGCTTGGGTGAAAGTGATCATGAAATCATAGAGTTTGCAATTCTAAGGAAGGGTAGAAGGGAGAACAGCAAAATAGAGACAATGGATTTCAGGAAGGCGGATTTTGGTAAGCTCAGAGAGCTGATAGGTAAGGTCCCATGGGAATCAAGACTGAGGGGAAAAACAACTGAGGAGAGTTGGCAGTTTTTCAAAGGGACACTATTAAGGGCCCAAAAGCAAGCTATTCCGCTGGTTAGGAAAGATAGAAAATGTGGCAAAAGACCACCTTGGCTTAACCACGAGATCTTGCATGATCTAAAAAATAAAAAGGAGTCATATAAAAAATGGAAACTAGGACAGATTACAAAGGATGAATATAGGCAAACAACACAGGAATGCAGGGGCAAGATTAGAAAGGCAAAGGCACAAAATGAGCTCAAACTAGCTACGGGAATAAAGGGGAACAAGAAGACTTTTTATCAATACATTAGAAGCAAGAGGAAGACCAAAGACAGGGTAGGCCCACTGCTTAGTGAAGAGGGAGAAACAGTAACAGGAAACTTGGAAATGGCAGAGATGCTTAATGACTTCTTTGTTTCGGTCTTCACCGAGAAGTCTGAAGGAATGCCTAACCTAGTGAATGCTAATGGGAAGGGGGTAGGTTTAGCAGATAAAATAAAAAAAGAACAAGTTAAAAATCACTTAGAAAAGTTAGATGCCTGCAAGTCACCAGGGCCTGATGAAATGCATCCTAGAATACTCAAGGAGCTAATAGAGGAGGTAGCTGAGCCTCTAGCTATTATCTTTGGAAAATCATGGGAGACGGGAGAGATTCCAGAAGACTGGAAAAGGGCGAATATAGTGCCCATCTATAAAAAGGGAAATAAAAACAACCCAGGAAACTACAGACCAGTTAGTTTAACTTCTGTGCCAGGGAAGATAATGGAGCAAGTAATTAAGGAAATCATCTGCAAACACTTGGAAGGTGGTAAGGTGATAGGGAACAGCCAGCATGGATTTGTAAAGAACAAATCATGTCAAACCAATCTGATAGCTTTCTTTGATAGGATAACGAGTCTTGTGGATAAGGGAGAAGCTGTGGATGTGGTATACCTAGACTTTAGTAAGGCATTTGATACGGTCTCGCATGATATTCTTATCGATAAACTAGGCAAATACAATTTAGATGGGGCTACTATAAGGTGGGTGCATAACTGGCTGGATAACCGTACTCAGAGAGTTGTTATTAATGGTTCCCAATCCTGCTGGAAAGGCATAACGAGTGGGGTTCCGCAGGGGTCTGTTTTGGGACTGGCTCTGTTCAATATCTTCATTAACGACTTAGATATTGGTATAGAAAGTACGATTATTAAGTTTGCGGATGATACCAAACTGGGAGGGATTGCAACTGCTTTGGAGGACAGGGTCATAATTCAAAATGATCTGGACAAATTGGAGAAATGGTCTGAGTTAAACAGGATGAAGTTTAACAAAGACAAATGCAAAGTGCTCCACTTAGGAAGAAAAAATCAGTTTCACACATACAGAATGGGAAGAGACTGTCTAGGAAGGAGTACGGCAGAAAGGGATCTAGGGGTTATAGTGGACCACAAGCTAAATATGAGTCAACAGTGTGATGCTGTTGCAAAAAAAGCAAACGTGATTCTGGGATGTATTAACAGGTGTGTTGTGAGCAAGACACGAGAAGTCATTCTTCCGCTCTACTCTGCTCTGGTTAGGCCTCAGCTGGAGTATTGTGTCCAGTTCTGGGCACCGCATTTCAAGAAAGATGTGGAGAAATTGGAAAGGGTCCAGAGAAGAGCAACAAGAATGATTAAAGGTCTTGAGAACATGACCTATGAAGCAAGGCTGAAAGAATTGGGTTTGTTTAGTTTGGAAAAGAGAAGACTGAGAGGGGACATGATAGCAGTTTTCAGGTATCTAAAAGGGTGTCATAAGGAGGAGGGAGAAAACTTGTTCACCTTAGCCTCTGAGGATAGAACAAGAAGCAATGGGCTAAAACTGCAGCAAGGGAGGTCTAGGTTGGACATTAGGAAAAAGTTCCTAACTGTCAGGGTGGTTAAACACTGGAATAAATTGCCTAGGGAGGTTGTGGAATCTCCATCTCTGGAGATATTTAAGAGTAGGTTAGATAAATGTCTATCAGGGATGGTCTAGACAGTATTTGGTCCTGCCATGCGGGCAGGGGACTGGACTCGATGACCTCTCGAGGTCCCTTCCAGTCCTAGAATCTATGAATCTATGAATCAGTTTAGAGGCTGATTTAGTTACATTGGTGGAACCCCTCCTAGGGTAGATACTCTCCAAATGGTAGGAGTGTCCTAAATTGGTTTTGCTTAAGTCAATTACAAACCAGCTTTTAAACCCATCTAAGGGCAGGTCTACACTTAAACCACTGCATCAGTGCAGCTGCACCACAGTAGCGCTTAAGTGAAGATGCTCGTATGCTGATATAACTACGTCGCTCCGGGTGTGGATTTTTCAACCCCCCCCTCCCTCCGAGTGACATAGTTATACCAACCTAGGTCTGCAGTGTAAACCTGGCCTAGGAGCATCCACACAAAGTGGCCCCGCTTTAACTACATCCATTTAAAACCACACCTTTAGTTAAATGGGAGCAATTTGGTCTGTGAACCAGACCTGAGTAGGGGCTCCCGGGATGAAATCCTGGCCCCATTGAAGCCAACTGGAATTTTGCTATTGACGTCAGTGGAACCAGGATTTCACCCTAGGACTTTAGGCGAGAAATGAGTGAAGTGTTCCTTTATGGAGCTCAAAACCCAAAGGCACCACAGTGTCTCATGAGCTCTCTGAAAGCAAAATAGCTGAGTAATGTGATCAAATAATGGCCAAGAATCCCAGCCAGCATCAACCCACCAGCCCAGCAAAAATAGCGACACTCCACCCCCGCACACAGACACACAAACAAAGGAAACAGCTTTGTGGGGGAGAGCATTCCAAAGTCACAGGATCTGAATGGCGACGGTCCCATCTCCTTCTCCCGATTATTCCTTGTGATGGTCCACAGGCCACTCCCACTTCTGCCAAGTGCCAGAAAGGGCAGCAGACAGTCCCTGAGGGATGCTGGTGCTATATTATCTAAAGCTTTGGATACCATAAGAAAGACATTGCAGCTCACCTGCTGGACGATAGGCAGCCGAGGCAGACTCAGGTGTGACTGAGTCCCGAGGGCACAGAGGTGCGAGCAGCTGTGCCGCCATGTTTCTCACTTGAGATTCTCAAGGGCAGCCCCCGGAAGAACCGACTGCAGGCAGCTTGGCTGAAGGTCCCAAAGACATGGATTGCCCTGGCAGGCTGCGTCGGGAAGGAAACGCTGCGATTTCCAAATATGCTGGAGATGGAAAAAGCTGCTCTGAGCAGCACCAAAATATTGGCTTCCATGGTCAGCTCCGTTCAAACAGGACTCTCAAACTGCAACCCCTGCCTGCTTTCCTGGGTGTCAAACCCATCCCCAGGTCTGGAAGCAGAGCCGGATTAATCTTTTGTGGGCCGGTCGACAAACATACTGTATTTGTGGGCCGCCATGGAGGCAATGGAGCAAGGCGCAGCAAGGACAGTCCCCAGAGCGAGGAGTCGGCCAGGGGTAATGGGGCATGGCATGGCGGGGGCAGCCCTGCTCCGCCCAGCCCGGTGCGAGGGCACTGTTTACAAACCAGCAGTCACCAGGTGCACACTGGCCTGCCCGGCCCTGTGCTGCCAGTGTGCCCCTTCCCCTCAGGGGCGGGCCCATGCCATGCCACATAGCCTCCCCCCCCTCATGCCCCCCCACTCCCTATGCCCAGTGCCCCCTGCCCAGAGACCTCATACAGACCCCTATGCCCAGCACCCCCTGGACCCACTATGCCCAGTGCCCCCCCACAGACCCACAGACAAATGCACAGTGCCCTGCACACCAACACCCCTGCCCAGCATCCCCGCACAGCCCTACCATAACTGCCCAGCACCCCACACAGAACCCCCACTTGCCTGGAGGGGCCCAGCCAAGCCCCACACACTGTCCCCCCTCCCACCACCCCGCCCCTGGCTGAGACTGGCCCAGCTTCTGCACCGGTCAGTCCCAAGTGGGGCCCCACAGGTGGCGGGCAGCAGAGACTGCCCAGAGCCGAAGATGCACTGGGGCAAGCAGAGTGGGCCTGGGCCCCTTCTGAGTGGGGGGCCTGGTGCCATGACACCACTGCCACCGTTGTAAACCCGGTACTGTCTGGAAGGCAATCAGAGCCCACAAGATATCCCTCAAGTCCTTTCACCCTATTAACAACTCTCCCCTTTCACCGAGGATGCGTCTCAGCCAACTGTCTCATATCCTTCCTACAAATGCCGACAGCCAGTCCATTATCTAGGTTCTTACATCAGATCCGTCCTTGCAGGGTCTGAGCACCTGAGCAATGGGACAGAGAAGGGAGGGAACAGCCATGGTCAGCAGAGATGGTGATATAGAACTGGGGATCACAATAATGAGGAGACCTCAGAAACTGGCCATAGTAGAAGCTCTCCAAGAGATTTCACAGGGGAAAGAAAACACTGACCCTCGGTAGGACTCAATATGGGGTAAGGAAGGGACTCAAAAAGACACTCAGCCCCAACAGGTATGTACAGTATGGTTGAAAGACAGACTTGATTGTCTGACAAAAATCTCTCTCCCTCATTAATGAAATTAACCAACTTTTCTGCCAGCTGTTTCAATGGGAGTTTTGCAGGTATTTGATTGCAGCTCTGAACACCTGACCCAAGCCTTTGCAGGTCAAAGAAACATACCAGAGTGAAGGATTTGATTGCAGCAAAAGCCAGAAGTGGAAATTGGGTATTTTTTTTATGCCAAGTCTGGCAGCAGTGGAGAAAGCACACTGAGCCCTAGGGTCAGAGCACAGAAACAGAAGAGAACAACACAAACCCAAAGAGATGGGTAATGTCTGGCCCAGTACAAGGTGCTGACGAGGAGATCACACCAGGAGTACTGAGTACAGTTATGGGCACCTGATTAGAGACACTCCAGTTTATGATCTCATGTGGAAAGCATGTAACTCTAGCTGGCTCCAACTGGGAGAAATGTAGTGCTTCTGGCTGAGATTTGCCTTGAGATTTTGGGGTTCATTTTTGCTCAGGACTCACAGGGAAATTCCAGCCCCTGTCCACCAAATAAACCTGAGGCCAGAAAAAAAAAAAAAAAGAGTTTACTCTGCACTAGCGGGGCCTTTGCTCTGATCCAGGCCGTGGCAGTTTTTAAGCTCCTATGTCTTCAAGATGAATCAGAACATGGTATTTTATATGTTTTGTCCCTACACAGAAACTCAGCCTTCCTGCCCCAGGCCTCACCAAGGAGTCCCTTGGGAAAGGGTATATTCTGGGGTAGGGGTTTGCTACCTCCCTTCTTTTTACTATGAGATCTCTTTGGGTGGTTGCCCTCCTGGCAAGCCGAGGAGACCCCAGGGTACCTGGGCTCACAGCTGCATGTGCTGATTCTATTCCAGCACCAAACACATTAGCTGGCATCCACTTAGCTTACGCCCTATTGGTATGTGCAGCCAGTTGACGGAAAGTCCCAGCCCCCTGCACAGATAATAAAGGTCATGTTTTATTCTCACTGATCTCCTTTGCTCTCTTCAGCTCCTAGAGGGGAAAAAAAGGTGATAAACAGCAGGCAACATGGTTTTGTCAGAAACAAATCAGGCCAAACTAACAGGGCAAAATTCCTCTCTCTGATCCGCAAGGGAGATGTCCATTGCATACGCAGCACTGTGTTTCCCAGGTGTAACTGGCACAGACATCCATAACAACATCTGTCTAGTACTTTTCACCCATACATCTCAAAGAGCTTGCAAGATGACTTCCATTTCAGATGGGGAAACTGAGGCACGGGGAGATTAACAGCTCTGTGAGTGGAGAAAGCAAATGCCCAAGGGACATACATCAGGCCCACCCAAGTGCAGGAGGGCAGCAACATTAAAAACGCACAATGATCTCGATAAACTGGAGAAACCGCCTGAAAACAATACACTGAGCCTCATGACAGACAAATGGAAAATGTTGTCACTTGCGAAGTGCCAGTGCTGTGCCTGGCATGTGACAAGGCCCAGCGGAAAAGGCTGGACTCAATTCACCAGTACAGAGGGCTGCTTTGCACAAAACAGCCTTTAGCCCTGTCTAACTGGGTGACATAGAGCCATCCCCGCTCCCAGTTAATGACCTAAGGGGCACAGGTAAAGGAAAAGGGCGTGGCCAGGAGAAGGGGGAGTAGTCGGGAAAAAGGTTTATAGCTGGGGCTCCCTTATGCCTGTGTGATCCCTGGGGTCCATGGGCACCAATGTAGATCAGAACAGCCCGTAGATTACAGAGCCTTCCAGATGCTCTAATCTTGGGACAGCCCAAGGCTTGGGGATACATAAAGATAGTTTAACGCCACTTTACCCAATCTCCTTGGGATTTATTTCGTGCTGTCCTCAGCTAGCCTGGAGAACTGGGCCTACTGTCCTCCCGCCCCAAGAAGCTTAAAATCCAAGGGCTAAATTAATCAGGCTTTACTGAAGCAAAATGTCATTGACTCGAGTAGGAGTTCTGCTCTATTGCCCCCTAGAAAGCATAACCTGTCCATGTGGGAAGGTAAAACAGTTGGACAAACAGAAGATGGGGGAAATCTGGATAATCAGTAATACACAGAGAGGAATGTGGGGCTTAGAGGGGTCGATGGGCTGGATTTAGCCAATAACGCAATGCTGTCATAATAAGAGAAAAGCCTGCCTTTGGGTTACGTTAATAGGAGCATTACACATAAAGCAAGCCAAGCAACTGGCTAGGCCCTCACCTGGGGTCAGCAGGCTCCATTGGCTTCAATACAGGAGCTACGCAGCTTTACACCTGCTGAGAATCTGGCCCAGTGATCCAAACTGGATGGGGAGACAATATACCGGTTTGGGCCCTGGCTGTTGGGAAAGACTGACAAAATGGAAGGAGTTCAGAGGAGAGCAAGGAAGATGAGGAATGTTTTGGGACTGGGATTCAGTTGCATGGGGGATTTGGATTCAGTAGGAGTCGGATGTTCACAACTGGTCCTCCAGTGTCATTTGGCCAGCGCTGTCACTGCACGGTCGCCATTCGACAGCCACGGCTGTAGCGCCAGGCACCTCCTTAGCCCCAGGCAGCGGCCCCTTTCTCCTCTAGATGGGGCCAGGTTTTTAGATGCTTCACACCCACAATGGAGACCAGGTTTGCACAGAGCTCAGATCGCAGCCGCGTAAGAGCCAGATTTTCAAGCCCCCAGCAGCTCCCACTGTGCCGCTCAGGGTCCATCTACGTTCCAGCTGGAAGTGTCATTTCCACCTCAATTAGCTGTACGCGTGCTAGCTTTGATTGAGCTAGAGTGCTGAAAAGAGAACGGTAGCCAAGCGGCAGAATGGGCTCGCATTCCCAGGGTCCTGGGTGGGATTACTTGGGGCACCTAGCCCATCCCGCCACCTGCACCGCAAAGGCTACACTGCTATTTCTAGCACTCTAGCTTGATCAAAGCTACCATATGTACATCCACCCCCAGCTTCAGTGCAGATGTATCCTCTCCGACAGAATTGCCAAAGAGCTCAGAGCCCAACATGTACCCAACACACTGAGCTCTTTGGAAAGGCCGACGCTTACCAGTTTCCTCCCCACCTTTAAGTGAGGATTGATTCAGAAAAAGGAGTGTGTAACAATGATAGATCTGCTCCCTGTACGTATCAGAGTCCAAGCTCCGGACATTAGGGATAGAACCATGGTTTTCTCCTTTGTACTACCCCAAGCGCTGCAGAGCCAGTCCAGCTACAGGAGAGGGAGCAGATTCCATTCCTGCTTCTGCATCAACCGAATTGTTTACTAAGTTCTAATCAGTTACAGCTGTGCAATGGATGGCCAGCGGGACCCAGGACTGCCCAGGTTGCTTGAGGGTATAATCTGAAGACAATGGGATTGCAGTCATGCCTCTGAGGGTTTAATTTGGCCAGCACAATCTTTACTACTGGTGATAAGATGTGAGAAGGAAAGAGCCCAGCTTGGCTGTCAGTGCACAGGCTGAGTTTGCAAGGAACAAACCCACCTAATGTTACGAGTAAATGGAGCGTGTTTGATTTGGATTCCATGGCAGCAATAAACATGGAGTCCCACAATGTCATTGTTATTAGAGCAGGTGGGGAATTATTCACACACACAAATTTCTCCCCCCACCTCACTCAAAATGGCATTTGCAAAAAAAATTTGCATTGCTGAAATTTGTGTGTGTGTGTGTGTGTGGGGGGGGGGGGTGTAAACAATTTCAAACCTTTTAAAAAAAAGTTACTGAAAACTTTATTAATGTTTTTCATTGACTGAAAAAAAGTCGTTAGCCACACTGAGGGTGTTTTTGAGAAAAAAATTCAAAAAGCAAAATGTTAAAAACATTAAAATGGGCCCATTTTGAAACACTTCCAAAGGAAACCAACTTCAATGTTTTCTTTTTCATAAAACTAGTTTTTCATTTTGCCCCTGGTTCTGCCCAAATCCTCCAAATCAATGGTACTCGGCAAATAATAAATATAATTCAGAATAATGTTGTTGCCCCTCCGCTCAGAGGTAGCAGATTTCAGGACTTTGCAGGTTGATTTCCAGTAGGAGAGAAATCAGTGATGTGGAGTCTGAACATACTTTTAGTGTAATTTATTTGTTTACATGATATAGGCCAGCCCTTGTACAGAGGTGGTCACAAATAGCACACAGACAATCCTTTCTTTCAGATATTCTCAGGTGCACCACCAATGCCTCATTCCCAGGAACCAGCTCTTCCCCATGAATGGACTCTAGTTGAAGAGATTAAGGCAGAGAGCAACCTCTTTTGCTGTTTGCAACAGCTCTGCACAAAGAAACTGCAGCAATCCAGCCTTACTTCAAAGTCTGTGCGCTGCTCACACGCTGAGAAAAAGACTATGTGTCACAGCGCCATCTGGTGGCTCCTTAACAAAATCATAATAAAACCAGTCACTCACATGGCCGGATGGATTACAGAGAGAAGTGCGTTGGCAAGTAGGAAACCAGGGTGCAGAAACAGCCAATCCGCTGAAGCACAGCACCTTATCGGACAGAGGACAGGAACTGTGCAAAATGAGCCAGGAGCTAAAAACATCGCAGGACTTAGAATTGTCCTGGCTAGGGAAAAGTCTGAACTGGCCATGTGTCCAGAGCAAATAGCTCCGTCAGGATGAGACCGACAGGCTACATTGGGGCTGGAAAGCCACTGGTGAGCGGGAGAGAGTGCAGAGGGCACCACGCCAGTGGCAGCGACCACAGAGCTTGTTTCAGGCGTGCAGCAATAGCTACTCCCATTGCACAGGTGCAGCGTGGGCTTCCCCCAGTGCCATGCCCAGGCAGTTGGCATGTGTGGAATGGGGGAAGGGTCATGCCATGCCAGACATGTCCCCAATGGGAAGTCTGTATGGTGACACCCCACTCCCCCCCCCCAGATTCCTTCTTGGGAGACAATGGGGAGACCTGGGGACTGTCGAATTCTGTCTGCTTCCTCGCCACAAGAATAGGGCTAGGGCGCAGACTGGCTCCTCTGCTCCTCCCACCTGTGCATGGAGAGCCGGACCATCCTAAGGGACGTTGTGCAAATGGACGGGGTCCAAGCTAGTGGTGCGGCAGCGACACACAAGCCAGGCAGCACAACTAGAGCAGCCATCGCGGAGTGCAGGGAGAATTCATGCCGCCGCCTGGAAAACGTGATGCCTTGTTCGCAGGGAGCGAGAGCTTGATTGTCCAGTCTGGCTCTGCGCTCCCACACGAAAGGACACGCAGAGGTCAGGTGAGACTTTGCAGCAGGAAACGGGGAGGTAGCAGCTCTCAGTCCCCCCACAACGCTCCGACCAGCACAGGCAGCAAAACACGTCTCTGGCCTGGGACGCCGTCTCCTGGAGACCCGCAGAGGGGAAATGGGGCCTGGCAGCCTCCACAGAGAGCCCTGCACTCTGGAATTTGCTCCCCTCCCTCAGTGCGACAGAGCCAGAGCCTGCTGACCTGCAAGGCAGGCCAGGGGGCCTATCTGTTTACCCTGGCATTCTTGGAGAGAGGCGGGGGGCCAGCCTGGTGTTTGGGTGAGTCGCTGACATTCCAGATGGTCCCTGCCTTAGAAGGGGTGGATGAGAGCCCATTAGCACCCCGCCCACAGGCCAGCCACAGTCACTGTGCTCCTCGGCCCTGCTCTTGTTGTGCATCCCCTGGCACCTCCAACGGGGAGGGAAAGGCACTCCAGCCCCAGTGCCAGGTGCTGCAGCTAGCCAGGCCCAGAGGGCAAAGCGGCCGCTGCATTGTCCCAAAGGAGGCTGCTAGCTGGGCTCTGGGAGGGCTCCTGGAGGCTTCCTGGAGCTCCCTCTGGGGATAGGTGGCTCTGCACCACTCTGTTCATGGCTCTGCTCATACCACAGCCCAGCCCTGAGAGCTGCGGGGTGGAACAGAGACGCCTGGGAGTTGGCATCTGCTTGCCTGAGCAATAGAGAAGGCTGCCGGAGCTCAGACCGAGGTTTTGTGTGGCCTTAGGAGAAGTGCCCAGTCCCCAGTCAGCCCCTCCCCCACAGCCTGTATAACACCCAGGATCCTGTTACGCTACCATTGCAGCTGGAGACTAGATGCTGCCACATTCCCCACCAACGCTCCCAGCCCCAATGGGTTTGAGTCTTGGGTCCCTTGGTGCTACTTTCCCTGCACGAAAGGGACACAATGGGAATCGCCCTTCTGTAAGGGTGGCATAAATCTGATACGGCTGCTCTCTGCCGTGACCCCGCCCAGCCCTTGGCATATGGGGTATGGCCAGGGGGAAGGTGCCATAGTGCTAAGTGTGCCAGCTATTCCTGGCTGCCAGAATGGCCCCTGTTGGTGGCCAGGGATAAGTCAGAGCAGTGTGAAGGCTGCTGTGACTCAGGTTAGGGTCACAGTTGGTCCAGGCAGGCCCCAGATCCGGGCCCTGCAAAAGCAATGATAATAATAATATTACCTAGCCCTTTTCATCAATAGATCCCACACTCTAACAGATTTCTCCTCACACCACCCCTGGGGGTCAGGGCAGTGCTCGGGTCACCATTAGACACATGGGGACCTAAGGCACAGAGAGGTTGAGTGACTTGCCCAAGATCACACAGTGGGTCAGTAGAAGAGGCAGGAATTAAACCAAGGTCTCCTACATGCTAGGCTAGTGCCCAAACCACTAGACCAGGGATCGGCAACCTTTGGCATGCGGCCTGCCAGGGTAAGCACCCTGGCGGGCCGGTTTGTTTACCTGCCGCATCCGCAGGTTTGGCCAATAGCGGCTCCCACTGGCCGCGGTTCGCCGCTCCAGGCCAATGGGGGCGGTGGGAAGTGGCAGGGACGTGCTGCCAAAGGCTGCAGATCCCTGCACTAGACCCATGTTCCAGGAGGTGCACTAGGATTGCCTTTGCCACTGCTCACAATTGGGGCCAGCGACTTTAGAGTTAACTTTTAGATGCTTTGGGGCAGAGGCTGTCACTGGGTGTCTTGTATGGCGTGAGCATGCTTTCAGGGCCTAATGGATAGTGCTAAATAACTTCCAATAGCCGTCCATGGAGCTGGGTCACATTTCCAGCACCGGCGCCTACGTCCCAAATACTCAGCTGCACTAACAGGGAAGTCTGTGAATATACCTTTGCACGCCAACTGGGTGCCCAGACGTGAACGCAAGCACTTGTGCAAATCCTCGCTTGACATCATCGTCTGGCATGCCCGTTTGCACAGATTCTGGGGGTGCCCAATACAGGAGCCGGGTTTTGAAAACTCGGCCTTCCCAATTGTAGGAAAGGGTCGACTCTACTCGCAAGCAGACCCAAAAGCCCATGTTGTCATTTGTATGCCAATAGCGAGAGGATCTGCTGTCTCGCCGCCTCCTTCCCTCCTTTCTTTCTGCTCCCTCCCCAGAGTGTGGTACTGGCACTGCCCTTTCCGAGAGACAAATGCCCTGAGACTGCCTTTCTCACGCTCCACCTCCAGCCTGCCTTCATGCTGGAAAGGCTGCCAGTGCGCCAGCCTCCCGGGGATTTTTGTGGGATTTTTTTTTGTACTGACACATTGTTGGAATCCAATGCAAATTGACATCAGACCAGAGGTTTCTCTGCTGAGAATTCAGAGGGACTTTCCCTGCTACCCTTCCCCCTGCCATGTGGTTCAGATCCCAAATCAGGGTCAAGTCACCTTTACTGCTGGCCAAGGCCGGTTAGATCAGGGCCGTTTCTGTCGTGAGCTATATTAAGAACAGCCCGTGAGCGAGCAGTGCATTTATTGCCACAAGGTTGGGAACCGGCGTTGCTCAGGAGGGCAGATGGACGGTGGGAGACTATATTTGGAAGCCGCCTCTCTATTTCCTCTCAGTGCTTCACATGAAGCATTTCTGAGAGCAGGGTGAACAGCCGCAGAGTGGATCTTGCATATTCCAACCCAGGCAAGCTAGATGCCCCACCTCTCCTCTCCACACCTTTTTTTTTAAGCCTGTGAAAAGGTGCAGTCTGCTTTTTACTGCTCCCCACCCCCCTGCCTTTCCTATTGGTCAAAACCACCATCCTGGAACCGCTTGGAAGATTAGCAAGGGACACCTTTGAAACTGATGCCAGTAACACTCTGTGAATCAGATAATAGGGGAGTGTAAAGAGCAAGGCCTCTCTCTCCCGTAGCCGCTCCCCTGCCTCCCAGCCCCAGTGTGTCATCTGTGCTGGCTGCCCAGTCTCCCCTGGCTGGGGGCTTGCGATCCCAAACACGTACTCCAGCCCGGCTCGCCTAGTTAATTAGAGAAGACGGATTTTTAGCTGGGTTTCTTTTGGGGGGGGGGGGGGCCTCCTGCCGGGAAGGCAGTGCTAGTCTTGGGAGGAGACTGTAGGATCACCAGGGATTTCTGGCACAGCAGAACAGGCCATGCTTCTGAGAGATTGGTATCTCCTCTACCCCGTGTGAGGGGTACAAAGGGAGGTGAGGAAGGCAGGGGGACGAGATCTGGTGAGCCGCCTGTGGAGGGGCTCTGTTCCCCGACTCACATGGTTCCCAGTGGGCACTGTCCAGAGCTGCATCTCGTGCTAAGGAAAATTCCATTATGTCTGAACACAAACTATCTCCAAAGGCCACACGGCGATTGTTCCATCGGCACCTCCGTGCACGCGCCTGCTGGGCAGGGACTGCCGGGCCAGGTGGCAGAGGCACTCCCTGGTCATCCGGGGGTTAACTCCAACCCAGCTGCCCCCTTCCCTGGTGCAGAGGAAGGCTCTCAGAGCGGCTGACCCCCTGGCCTTGCACTGCATATTGCCATTCGAGCTGGGCGGAAGTTTTCGGACACCTAGTTTATTTACTGAAAAATGCACTTTCAGGGCAACGGAACCGAGGCATGAATTTGCAGTGAAGTTGCTGAATAGTCTCGGCCAGCAAAAAACGTTCAGGCTGGATTCACCAGGGGCCGCACCAAGGCCATTGGAGAAGGCAGTGCCCCCCTCTGCCCTAAGGGAACATGGTTAGACCACAGGGGCGACGGAAGGTCTCTAAAAGTGGGGAGGCCATCGGCACCCAAACCATGGCTCCGCCCCCATGCTGCCCCTTCCCCTGAGGCCCCACCCCCACACTGTCCCTTCCCCCTGAGGCCCTGCCCCCTGCTCGCTCCTCTCCCCTCCTCTCTCTCTGTCGCTCGCCCTTACGGACAGTAAAAAGTGGGAGAGCTATGATTCCCGAGCCCTCCTATTCCAGCACCCCTACCCCAGGTTCACAGCCTCACTCCACTGGATTCAGAGCAAGAATTTAAACCTGGGAGTCCCACAGCACAAGTGAATGCCGGAACCACTGGACTATGGAGGGAGGGGGAACTGCTCTCAATCTCAGTCTCTCCTGTTGGAGCTATTCCAGTTTGTATAAATAATTAAATACTCATTAGAAGAGGGCTAGAACCCAGGTGGAAACCCCCCCAGTGCAGGGGGAGAAGCCCCCTCACCACCAGGCTATGGAGTCATCCTCACTCTCTTATTTTCTGGCCCAATGACTAAGTAGCTACACAAAGTGCAATTGCTTCAACAGGAGAGATTGAGCTATCCCAAGCCTAGGGCCCTCAACTGTAATGTGAGGGACCCAAGTTCAAATGCCAGCTCCACCTCAGGGAGGGTGGGGATTTGAACCTGGCCCTTCTACAGCCCAGCTGAGTGCTCTACTGAGAGGGCTCTAGGGAGCAGTGTTTCCTCCACAGGTGGGTTGGTGAATGGCATTCCCAAATTTCCCTCGGTTTTACTAAAAACAGCAGTTAAAATTGCCTGAAAACGAAACTATTTTTCTGAGGGTTGGTTGGTAGGTTTTATTTTGTCTTTCCAAGAAAACCAAAACATATTCATTTTGGGTAAATCCAAAGTGACTTTTCCCCCCCTAAATTGTTTGGTTTTACCAATGAACCAAAATATCAATTATTTGCCCAGTTCTAGCCATCACTGATCCCAAGGGAACGTGAGTGTGAAATCATTACTATTTGGACTGGATGCTGTCTCCCCGCACCCACTTGCCACAAGTGTGAGGCCTGGTCTACATCTGACAAGGTTTGCTGGTGTTGATTTACCTGTAGATCTATACCAGCAAATCATGCTAGTGGAGGCGCAGCTGATACTGACAAAAGAATGCTTTTGGCCAGCATGTAATGAGGCTACATTCACCACACTGGTGCCTCCTGCTGGTCATCATGGGTATTAGCTCTGCAGGTCGGTATGCCCACTCCCAGTGGTGCCTCGCCCGCCATCACTTCTGCTCCCAGACCCACATCACTCCAGGGAACACGGTGTTCTCTTCATGACACAGCCTTCTGGCTGTGTCTTGATCTGTGCTCCCCCCTTTTGAGGGCAAGTGTTGAAGTCCAACTGTCCAGCCACTTCCCCAGTGGCAAATGCAGCCAATTGTCTGGACACTTCCACAGTGGCCCCAGCATTCTCTTCGCCCTTGCCTCAGAGCCTCAGCCTGCAAATCCCAGCAGCCAGCCAGGAGCTCTTCCCTAGCTCCCCTGGTCCCTGCTAGCAGCACTGCTCTATCCATGATGCTGGCTTCCTTCTGTCTGCCAGGGACCCAGGTCTTCCTCCTTGAGCTCCAGTGAGTAACTGACTCAGCTCTTCCTTGTGGCTCTTCTTATATGGGCCTGCTGAGTCCTAACTGACTGTTCCTCACAGCCCCTCTCCTATTGGCTGCTTCCTGTGCAGCATCACTAGGGCCCTATTAACCTCTTACATGCCAGTCAGCGGTGGACACCCCATCACACACAGTGGAACTGCAGCTATCCTAGGGCTTTCACCAGCTTAGCAATGTCAGTTGTGGGAGATTTGTTTCCACACTCCTAACCAACATAGCTATTCTTAGGTGTAGACCTAATCTAGGCTTTGTCTAGATTAGAACATGAGGTATAATTTCCAGCTCCACGAAATAGCTTAAGCAGACCTAGGGCAGGTAACACACTAAAACTAGAAGTGTAGTTATGGCAGGATAATGAGCCAGTCATCGTGAGTACAGTGTCTTGAATAGGATCGCCCTCAGGACAGCTAGCCTGTCCTAACACTTGTGCCACTGCAGCTATGCTGCTATTTTGAGTGTACTAGATCACTCAGAGCTAGCACAGGTACATCTTCTGGGGCTGGACAGTACACCTGCCAGCTCCAGTGCAGACATCCCCTAAGTGATGGGACAAGGGGCAAGGCAAGAGAGAGTCAGGCATAATGTCTTGGCCACAGGCGGGCTTTATGACCAGGGGTCAGAGGACTGCAATGAACCCCAAGCTGGGGCATTTCTTGCCTCCTCTTTTTCCTGTTTGTGTTTCCTGGTTACCCATGCTCTTTGAAGACAGCCCCTGCTGACTGCAACTCTGGTTGGTTCTGGTGGCTGAGTCAGCCCACCTGCTCTGTCAGCCTGGCCGAAAAATGAAATTCAAAGCCTGTCCTATTAACACCATGATCATCTTCACCCAGCGGCGGCAGAAGCCACAGCACCTTCTGGTTTAATAATAAAATGAATGCCCATGATCTGCATGTGTGCTCAGTCTTGAATCTTTCCTGGTGGATGAACAGAAATTGCTCACTGGCCAAGGTCCCAACAGGAAGAGCCTCCAGGTGACTGGCGTTGCCTCCTTCTGCATTCCCCTTGGGGGGATCCTCTGGCTTTGTTTGGACCCCCACAATCGGGCCTGACACTGCATGACACTGCTTTAGCTGAGCATCTCCCAGCCCTTTGCAAATAGGGAATTAAACCCCAGAGGCCCTCGGAGGCAGGTATTATCAGCCACATTTTATGATTGAGAAACAGCTGTGACGGGGTTCCACTCACCACCAGTGTGACTCCTTGTGGCTGGGCCTGGGAATTACCTCTCGCCCCATCTGGTGTCCCTGCCATCAGTTTCTCATGTTGTGACCCCCGTCTCTCTCTTCATGACTCAGGGTGCTCCCTCTTCATAACTTGGCCCTCTGACCAGCCCACTCTGTAGCCCCTCTTCTGAGATGACAAAGTCTGACCGGACCAGTTGTTGGGGCACTGTCTCAGATGGTCTCCTTGCCACATCTCCAGGTCCTGTGCCACTCTCCGAGTGGCTGGTAGGGGAACCCAGGCTATCCCTCTTCACTGGGACCCCATAATCAGCGGCCAAGGTCTGCTCAGTCCCACTCGTTGCTGCTGTTTCCCTGGGCTTACTACCCTGCCTTCTCAGGCTTTCTCCCCTGTAACTTCTCTGGGTGTACCCATCTTTCAGGGCTAGAATCCCAGGGCTTATTCGCTTTGCTAGGTGTCCTCCTCCTCACCCCTCTGCTACCAGACAGTGACTGCAGATTCCCGCCCTGCACCCCTCTTCTGCTCTTAACTTCCTGGCTTTGAACTAACCAGTCTGCTCCTGCCCAGCTGGGCTTCATGAGCAGCTAAGCCTGGCTCTTCCCCCACATGCAGCCAGATTCCATAATTGGCCTCTCAGGCCCATATTAACCCCATCAGGGCCTGTGTGGGGCACACGCCCCATCACAGGAGCTCAGAGAGATTAACCGACAAGCAACTCTGCAGCTGTACTGCCAAAAGAACCCAGGAGTTTTGACTCTCAGTGCCCTGCTCTAATCACTAGAGGCACTTCCACCTCTATTCCAGCAATGCTCAGTTCGGTGCCAGGGGGTCTGAATCTGGGGCAGCCCAGGATGGGGCAGAAGTGGTCCTGATTCTGGGCTGGTTGGAGCCAGTGTGGTCCCTGGCATAGATCAGAGCAGTCTGTAGGCTGCTTTAATGTCTGGCAGCTTTAGCCAGGCTGCCTATGGGCTGCGTCACAAGCCATGCACTACCGGCAGGCCCCTCCTGCCCCAGCATGGCCCCTATGTCAAGGCGTGCAAGGAGGGCAGCATAGTTCCAATTTCATGGCCCTATATTGCTCCTGCTCCAGACAAATTCTCCTCTAGCTACTTCACAGCCACCATCCATGGAGATAATGATACGGACCTCCTTTGTAAAGCGCTGTGGAGTCTATGGATGAAAGGTGCAGTGGTTATGTGTTATAGACCACGGCTGCAGTGTGCAGAGGCAAAGCTGGGGGAGATTATCTCTTCCCTTGGCCTTCAAGAGACTGGATTCCAGGAAACAGAACCAATGCTGTGGCTACTGGTAAATCGGAGGCCACCTTTTCCAGGTCCTGCTGATGCTGCACGGTCAGATCCTGTATATACTCTATTTGTTCCTAGAGTTCATTTGCATAAACCTATCCATAGTAGTCTGGGATTTTGCCTGCCTGAGTTCTCTTCTTTCCCACCTTCCGCGCTGTTTTCTCCTACCGCAGCGGGTCGGTGCTGGTTGGATCATACGCTAATGGCTTAATGTAATCTTGGGAGCTCCAATTCCAATCACAGATAGCTAGCGGCACCGGCGCAGATAACCTGCCCGTTAGGGTACCCCAGGCAACCCATCAGCCAGGATTGCCAGGATTATTTTCAGCCATTTAAATTGCTTTGTTTATTCAAAGGCTTCTAGTTCCACAGTGCACCAAGGAGCAGGAAATGGGAAGCCTATATGATAAAATAGTTTATAAGAGGGTGTTATAAAGGCACTAGGCTCTGCTGCCGGAACTCTGAGTTCTGTTGGTGTTGCAGCGCCATCATTCTGTCTCCCAGAGAAACTGCATGTTTGCTTTCTCCTCTCTTCAGCAATTAAGGGGCTAATGCATTAATTGTTTCTAATCTCTGGGTGTCTGCAAGGTCGCCTGTAAGAGTGGGCAAGGGGAATGGCCATACCCTTGCTGATTACAGAACAAACCTAAAGGCCGTCTTCCCTGCCTGCTCTCAGTAGGTATGAGTGTTCTTAACTGAGGGGGATTTGCAGTGGCCATCAGAAATAAATCAAGCAACCCCCCAAACCTCCCCTTTAGTCCCTTTTTTGAAAACAATATAGTTGTGGGAGAGGGGGGAGAAAACAGTGCAGGAAAGCCACTGTCATGGGGATTAAGATTGTATCTGATTCTGGCCTTGATTTGGAAATGCACCATTTACTCAAGATTAAAAAAAAAAAGCCCCCCCGCCCCCAGTCGTGATCTCTTCGCTTTTGTCGCTCTCTTGCTTGGCTACACAGTCAGTGTTCAAAGTGTTAAAACTTTCCAGCGTGTGCTGCAGATTCCTCGCCTGCAGCCTCCTGCCCTGAGTCAAATTAATCATGTACTGGGAAGCGCAGCAGGCATGCACTAGCCCTGGGCATGGTGTATCACGTACTTTCTGGAATCTGTCACATGGTGAGCTTTCTGGTCTAGGCTCAATTGATTCTTTCTCGGTTTGATACTGTGTTTAATTGTGAGACGGGCCTGTGTGTTTTTGCTTCAGCTGAACTTAAAGAGCCGCGCTCCCCAGCCTTGTTTTTAGATGTGCACAAGAACAGAACGCCGCTGTCTCCGCTTCCAGACAAAAAGGGCTTTCTCTCCCCACACATAATATCCCCTCTGTATTGTCAGTAGCAGAGAGCCGGGCAAAATTCATTTTAGGTCCAGCTTCTTTAACGTGCGATTGGGGAAAAGCTTTTATCACTGCCACTGACTGTTCAAACAAGATACACAGGAGGTGGCATGGGCCACCAGGCACTGCTCTGTGTGGGGAGGTTGGCCGCTCCCGCCCCATGCAGCCTGGTGGGGAGCCCCCACTGGGCTCTTCTCTTCCATAGAGGCTGCTCACTCCTGTTGGGCAACTGCTCCCCACTGTGCTTATCCCCCCTTCCCGCTCCCTTGTGGCACGTTTCCCTTGAGACACATGATGCCCCTCCCATCAGTGATGCCCTTCCCTGTCAAACAGGCTACTCATCGCTGGCACCCCCTCATGGCTGGGAGTGGTGTGGCGGCTCTCTTCTTCCTTTGGTGCCTCCGTCTACTCACCACTGGTGCCCCCTCATGGTTGGGAGTAGTGTGGCGGGTCTCTTCTTCCTTTGGTGTCCCCGTCTACTCACCACTGGTGCCCCCTCATGGATGGGAGTGGCTTGGTGGCTCTCCTCCTTCTTTCGCACCCTCATCTACTCACTGCTGGCGCCCCCTTGTGGCTGGGCATGGTGTATTGGCTCTCCTCCTCCTTTGGTGCCCCCTGCTGACAGCTGCTTCAGCCCTGCAGTGGTCTGCCTCTTCTTGTGACCTGGCCCTCCGGCCAGGCCAATTTTAATCCTATCCTTTCCGGGGTAAACGACGTCCAATACACCAGTAGTCTGGCAGTGTCTTGCCAGAGCTTTGGCCTAACTTTAAGCTTTGTGGGCCTTTGAGCTCTTCTCCTGTGTGGGCCAGTAGGACTCCCCAGACTCGCCCTGTACTCTGGGTTTCAGCCCAGGGACCCTGTATGAAGCACATAAGGTCTGTTTGCTCAGACCCTCTGCTGTATCCCTGGGCTGCTTCCTCCTGCGGCCCACAGTTAGGCCTTTCTCACAATCTCTTCCCAGGCTGACTCTTCTGCAGATCTCCAAAAAGGGAACCAAACCATGGGAACAAGAGGTCCTGCACCAGGTCTACCTGTCCCAAGGATGCTCTGATGCTCATAGCTGCTAGTTAGGTTCTGGACCCAGCCAAGCCTTCCTTCACAGGGTTAGCACAAGAGCTCCACTCCCTCTCCCAGTCTGCCATTACTGGGTTTTTCCTCTTTTAATTCCTCCCTCCACGTTAAGCACCTCATGCAGTGTATCTGCTCTCATTAACCCTTTCCTGGTCAGCATGGGGGCTATATACCTATCTCATAGAACTGGAAGGGACCTGGAAAGGTCATCGAGTCCAGCCCCCTGCCTTCACTAGCAGGACAAAGTACTGATTTTTGCCCCAGATCCCTAAGTGGCCCCCTCAAAGATTGAACTCACAACCCTGGGTTTAGCAGGCCAATGCACAAACCACTGAGCTATCCCTCCTCATCACAGCCTCCTTGGGAGACAATCCTCCCTACAGATGTTGGAGACCACAGCTCCCCACCCAACAGGGTGACACACACAGCTCTCCCCATGGGATGGTCCCTTTGGCTTGTTCTCCTCGGACAAGGAGCTAGAGATCAGTTCCCCTGTGCACTTCATAGATTCCAAGGCCTGAAGGGATCATTGTGATCATCTAGTCTGACCTCCTGAATAGCACAGGCCAGAGAATTTCCCCAAAGTAATTCCTAGAGTGGATGTTTTAGAAAAACATCCAATCTCAATTTAAAAATTGCCAGTGGTGTAGAATCCACCACGACTCTTAATAAGTTGTTCCAGTGGTTAATTACTCTCACTGTTAAAAAATGTATGCCTTATTTCCAGTCTGAAATTGTCTAGCTTCAACTTCCAGCCATTGGATCGTGTTAGACCTTTCTCTGCCAATCTCAAGAGCCCATTATGAAATATTTGTTCCCCATGCAGGTACTTACAGACTGTGATCAAGTCACCCCTTAACCTTCTCTTTGTTAAGCTAAGTAGATTGAGCTCCTTGAGTCTGTCACTATAAGGCAGGTTTTCTAATCAGTTAATCATTCTTGGGGCTCTTCTCTGAACCCTCTTCAATTTATCAACATCCTACTTGAACTGTGGACACTTGAACTGAACATAGGATTCAAGCAGCAGTCATGCCTGTGCCAAATATTGAGGTAAAATAACCTTTCTACTCCTTCTTGAGATTCCCCTGTTTATGCATCCAAGGATTGTATTAGCTCTTTTGGCCATAGCATCACACTGGGAGCTCATGTTCACCTGATTATCCACCCAACCCATCTCCAAATCTTTTTCAGAGTCACTGCTTCCCAGGATAGAGTCCCCCATCCTGGTAGTATGGCCTGCATTCTTTGTTCCTAGAGGAATACATTGACATTGACCCGTATTGAAAGGTATATTGTTTGCTTGTGCCCAGCTTACCAAGCACTACAAAATGCTCTGTATCAGTGACCTGTCCTCTTCATTATTTGCCACTCCCCCAATTTTTGTGTCATCTGCAGACTTTATCAGTGATGAGTTTGTTTTCTTCCATGCCACTAATAAAAATGTTAAATAGCACAGGGCTAAGAATTGATCTAGAAAAACACCACTAGAAAAACACCTTTTTGATGATGAACCCCCGTTTACAATCACATTTTGAGACCTATCTGTTAGCCAACATTTAATGTGTGCCATGTTATTTTTATATCGATCTATTTTTTTAATCAAAATATCATGCAATACTAAGTCAAATGTCTTACAGAAGTCTAAATATATTACATCAACACTATTATCTTTATCAGCCGAACTTATGATCTCATAAATGTCAATTTTCTATAAAACCATTTCCAAAAACACTATTTTCCATAAACCCATGTTGATTGGCCTTTAATTCTTTGTTAATCAAGTCCCGTATCAGCCTCTCCGTTATGTTGACTGGGCTCAATGTCAGACTGACAGGACTGTAGTTACCTGGGTCATCCCATTTACCCTTTTTAAATATTGGCACAACATTAGCTTTCTTCCAGTCTTCTGTAGCTTCCCTAGAGTTCCAAGACTTGTTGAAAATCAACAATAGTGGTCCAGCAAGCTTCTCAGCCAGCTCTTTTAAAATTCTTGGATGCAAGTTATCTGGATCTGCTGATTTTAAAATGTCTAACTTTAGTAGTTTCTGTTTAATATCCTCCTGGATAACAGTGGAATGGAAAGAATGTTCATATGATATAGTTATGTCATCTGTTTCCTCTCCCAAATACAGAACAGAGATATTTATTGAACACTTCTGACTTTTTTGCATTATTATTAATAATTCTACCATTTCCATCTAATAATGGACCAATACCATTGTTAGGATTCTTTTTGTTCCTAATATAGTTTAAAAACTCCTTCTTATTGTCCTTAACTGTGCTGGCCATAGAGTTCATCTTGTGTTCGTTTGCTTCCCTTATCAATTTTCTACAATTCCTAGTTTTTGATTTATATTCACTACTGTCAACTTCTCCTTTCTTCCATTTGTTATATAAATATAGTTTTCTTTATCACTGCCTTCACTTCCCTTTTAAACCAGGTGAGTTTTTTAACCAATAATTCTACCTTAATTGTGGCTTAATTGTTCTTAAACAATTCCCAATTATCATTCAAGTTATTCAAGTTTTTCTAATTAAATTCTTCTTCCCAGTTAATTTAGGTCATTCTTGTTTTCAGCTTTGTAAAATTGGCCTTTTAAAGCACAAGGTATATAGTACTGGTCTGGACTTTATCCTGCTTGCACATTATAAATGTGATCAAGTCATGATCACTTGTACCTAAGCTACCATTAATTTTTAGTTCTGTGATCAGTTCCTCTTTATCTGTCAAGATGAGGTCTAATGTAGAATTCCCCTGTGGTGGATGCATGACTCTTTGAGTTAGGAAATTGTCATCTATAATATTTAGAAGTTCCAAGGATGTTTTCATACTGGCAGCATGAGACTTCTGGCATGTGTCACTCAAACTGAAGTCCCTCTGGATCACAAAACTTTTTTTCCCTGCACTTTATAGATAGGTGCATAAGGAACTGGTCATCCTTTCCTTAGTGTAATTTGATGGTCTTGTAGCAGAAACCAACTAATACCCCATCTTGGGCTTTATCTGTTAGGACATTGACCCATAAGCATTCAGGATCACTCTTTTCTGAATGATCAGCGACTCGGAAACACGTAATGCCATTTTTGCCATAGTGTGCCACTCCCCCTCCCCTTTTGCCCATTCAATCTTTCCTAAATAAGTTATAACCATTGATTTTAACATTCCAGTTATGCAAATCATCCCACCAGGTTTCAGTAATACCAACTAGATTGAATTTATGCTCATAAATGAGCAATTGCAATTCCTCTTGTTTGCTACCCAGGCTCCTAGCATTGGTGTATAGGCAATTAAAGAATTTTTTCTCCTCGTGTCCTTTGAGTCCTTGATTAATTTTGTTCTAAATATCTTGATTTTTTGCTCAGACTCTTCCTCTTTCCCCCCTCCCCTTTTGTACTAATTTAACCCCCTCCTGACTACTCTAGCCAGCCTGTCCCCTAGGAGGATTGGGTTCTCTTTTTACTGAGGTGGAGGCCATTCAAACTATACAACCCTCTCTCCCCATAAAAGGTGGACTAATGTTCCACAAAACCAAAACCCTTCACCTCTTACCTAGCTCAGTGGTTTGAGCATTGGCTTGCTAAACCCAGGGTTGTGAGTTTAATCCTTGAGGGGGCCATTTGGGGCAAAAATCTGTCAGGGATAGTACTTGGTCCTGCTGTGAAGGCAGGGGATTGGACTTGATGACCTCTTAAGGTCCCTTCCAGCTCTATGAGATAGGTATATCTCCATATAATAAAAACTTCCAGAAGCTGCTGTCTTCCTTCGCTTGTGGGACAGGAAGGATCTCAGAGAAGATTGCTTGGACATTATTCTTCTTCAGCACACTTCTGAGTTCCCTTCAGGAAGGAGAAAGGGAGGGAAAAGCCTCTCCTAACCACGCATTTTCTACCCCATCAGAAGCAACTCCCCACCAACTCAAAACAGCACCAAAACCTGCAGACATATCTCGACTGCTATGATGATCAGCACCCCCCACAACCCACCTTTCAAGATCCGTGGGTCCTACAAATGCCCATCACAGCATGGGGTGTACCTCACCCATAGCCCCAAATGTCCCAACAACAGCTAGGTGGGTGAAATCAGAGAGTAACTACTCGCTCAGATGAACTCACACAGAAAAATGATAAAAGATAAAAACACCCTTTCACCCATGGGTCAGCACTTTTCACAAAGAGATTGCTCCATATCTGACCTCTCAGTCTTAGTCCTTAAATGAATCCTGCACAACACCTTCTGAAGATGAGCCTGGGAACTAAAATGTAAAACTCTGCTAGACACTAAAAATAATGGACACTACTACTAACCCTCCTTTGTCCTGTGACTGCAGAGGTGTTAATTACCCAAGTCATTATAAGTGGTCTCCTTCAAGGGTTTAACCCTTATGCTTAACAATCTGTCCCACTTTGTGTTTTGCTGTGACACTCTTAGGGCAGGTTTACACTACAAACTTGCATCGACGCATCTGCACTGCTGCAGCGTTTCTGGTGAAGACGCTCTAAACCAGGGGTTCTCAAACTTCATTGCACCAAGACCCCTTTCTGATAACAAAAATTACTACATGACCCCAGGAGGGGGGACTGAAGCCTGAGCCCACCCAAGCCCTGCTGTCCCAGGTGGAGGGGGACCAAAGCCAAAGCCTGAGCCCCACCACCCTGAGTGGGGGGACTAAAGCTGAAGCCCGAGGGCTTCAACCCCAGGCAGGAGGCCTGTAACCTGAGCCCCACTTCCCAGGGCTGAAGTCCTCGGGCTTCGGCTTCAACTCCGGACCCTAGCAAGTCTAAGCCAGCCCTGGTGACCTCACTTTGGGATCCCAACCCACAGTTTGAGAACCGCTGCTCTAAGCCAATGGGAGAGAGCTCTTCTCTCGGCTTAATAACTCCACCTATATGAGAGGGGATAGCTATGTCAGCAGGTGAAGCTCTCCCACTGACATAACGCTGTCTACATGGGGGGTTAAGGTTGGTATAACTATGTCACTCAGGGGTGTGGATTTTCACACCCCTGAGTGATATAGTTATACAGAAGTAAGTGTGTAGTGTAGTGTATTGTAGATCTGGCCTTAGTCCTTTTCCAGTTCTGGAGAAGAGCTCTGTATAGCTCGAAAACTTGTCTCTTTCACCAACAGATGTTGGTCCAATCAAAGATATTACCTCACCCACCATGTCTCTCTCATATCCTGGAACCAACATAGCCTACGACAAACGTTACATGGCTGAAAACAGAAATATTTTGAGTCAGTCTGATATTAAACTGTATCTGCATACAGTGCCTCAATGTCTCATGGAAGTTGTAGTTCAGGTGCATCCACCTCAGGGCCGGCTCTAGGATTTTTGCCGCCCAAAGCAAAAACAATTTTGGCCGCCCGTTTTTTAATTACCCCCACCCCGCCTCAACTCCGCCTCTTCCCCAAATCCCCAGCCCTGCCTCCTCCCCCCAGGCTCTCAAGCCTGGGAGGGAGAGCAGCGGCGTGCGAAACAACTGTTTCGCGCGCCGCGGCCACTCGGGATCTCCCCCTCCCTCCCAGGTTTGAGAGCCTGGGAGGGAGGGGGAGACTCCAAGTGGCCGCGGCGCGGGCGCCGCTTCTCCCCCTCCCTCCCAGGCTCTCAAGTCTGGGAGGGAGGGGGAGCAGCGGCACGCGAGCGGCAGCGGAGGTGAGCTAGAGCGGCCGGGGCACATTTTAAGAGGTAGCATTCTGGCGCCGGCCATGCCGCCCCTAAAAATGTGCCGCCCCAAGCACCAGCTTGTTTTGCTGGTGCCTAGAGCCGGCCCTGATCCACCTCATTTTCTCCTGTGGGCTGGGCTCCCTGTCTGAACTACAACTCCCATGAGTCAGTGTAGTCCTATGTTTCCCATGATACACCAAATGAATTGGTCAGAGATGAGAACATAAGGGAGAAGTAATCTGGCTCAGTAGCCCTGTCCCCAGGCATGAATGGGGGGCATGAACTACAAATCCAATGAGGCACCGTGACACTCTAGGCCAAGCGAAGGGAGATCAAGAACCATGAGAAGATGAAGGAGACAGGCAGAGAGAGCACAAGGGTATAGAGGAAGAGGGATGAGTACAAAGGAAAGGTAGAGGATATGTCTACAGAGCAGCTCGGATAAACAGACAGGTGCTAGCTCTGCCCCAGCTCATGAGCTAGACATCGCAACATGGTGGGCAGCTGCACAAGTACAATCCTGCCCCACTCCCAGGGAACGTACCTGGGTGACTAACTCGAGCCCCTGCGGCCACACTGCTATTTTTAGATGCTAACTCAAGCCAAACTAGCATGTATCCACCTACAACTCCCAGCTACAATGTAGACACAGCCAGAGAAAGGAAGCAGAGGAGCAAGGAGGGAGCCAGTGGGACATGGGGAGCAAGGGAGAAACAGGGTGCTGCACAGCGGGGGAGGAAGGAGACAGCAAAGAGCAAGGGGTGAGGAGAAGTGGCTGCTGGCTGTGCAGGGCAAACAGGGTGGGGCAGGGGGAGAATTATATTTTCTGAAGCAGAGGAGGCAAAGCAGAACTACTAGGGGCTGCTGGGAAGCCCACTGCATGGGGAGCTCAGTGTTCCAGGTGTCTGACCCTGGTGAGTCTCTGGGTGTCTGGCCCCCCAGGAGCAGATGGTGGCAGAGGGGAGCCCGGAGCAGGCCCTTGATGGTGAGTGGGAAGTTGAATGTCTGATCTCTCAGAAGGAATGGGGGGGGGGGACCCTGGGTTGCTCAGTGGGGGATCGGGGAGCTGTGAACAGGCCCCTTGCTTATAAATATTCAATGCCAAAAAATCCATTAATGTTGCATTAAGGCTGAGAATTCGAAGGCCCCAAAGTCGGGAAGCTCAGCGCTGCAGTTGGTGGAGGAGCAGTAACTGGGCTCTGCTGCACATGGCGTAGCTGTTTGTATTGCTCTACAGGGTGCTAATTTTAATGCCTAAATACAACGTGGCTGCAAGAAGCATCGCTTTGAAAGTCCTGACTCATGTGCTTTGAAAACCCAAAGCAGCACATTCCATTAACATACAAAGGCAGAGAGAGCATATGCTTAAAACCCTCCATACCCAAGAACGGAGAAGGTTAATGGGCCCAACTCTGCTCTCATTCACACTAGGGTAATTTTGGAGTAACCCCAGAGACTCCAGTGGAATTACTCCAGATTTACACTGGCATAAGTGAGAGCAAAACGTGATCCGCTCTGTATAGTAAGGATAACTCAGCCTTTATATTTTACTGTCTACATTTTACAGCATCATTGGAATAGACAGCAATGCATCTGTTAGAGGACAGCCTGGAATGGCGAATCCTGCATACATCTGTGCAGCATAGCTCGGTAGATGTTGCTGTCAGGATCTCAACCTTTTTCATTGTCTGATGTCAGAGCAGAGATGGAACCAAACTAGAACTCAAGTTCCAAATAAAGCTGAATTTGGGGAATGTTAGACCTAGATTGGGAGTTTGTAGCAAGCTCTTTCTAATGTATTTCCCATGCATAGATAACATTCCTTTCCTTTCACTTCAAATAGCTTTCATTTTGGGTGAAGGGAAAAAAGTTCAGGGTGGTATAAAAGTCAAATGCCCCAGAGAGAGCACAGTGGGTATGGGCATCGGTGAGCTGCAGCTGCTCTGAAAACAAAATGGCTGTTCTCTCCACACATAGGCAATGCTCTTATAAATGTCAGCTTTAGTCCTGGAAGACTGTATGCAGAATGTGAACATTGGGAGGAAGGATATGGAGATGTCGGAGACTGGGGGCAATAGTTGTGGGGAGGCTGAGGAGGGTAGGGAAGACAGATACTAGAGGAATCCTTGGGGAGGAGAAGTTGGGGACCCTGGGGAAGGGAACAGAGAACATTGGGAATGGGGGTGATCTGAGCTCTGGTGTGGGAGAAACTGTACTGGGCAGGTGGGAACATGTGAAGAGCCTTGGGGAGAGAAGAGGACTATGACGTTCCCCTGGTGTAATCTGGACTGGTGATCTGCTAGGTCACTCCAATCCTTGACTCTGGGAGCCTATCTTACCCTACTCTGCTGTGAGAACCCCTACTCCTGGGCTGTTCACACACGGCCTCTGGCATGTAAGCTTCTCCTTGGATTGTGCAACCAAATGACACTAGCCAATATCTCCGGTCTCAGGCACAACCCAGTTATGCCTGCTGGATACTGCAAGCTTATATGAGTTTGTCAATTTAACAAAGAAATTGATATGCACCAGGCTTGTTATCCCAAGGGGAGTCTCTGACATGCTTCAAACCAAACACACTGCTACAGGTAGAATAAACAAACAGATTTATTAACTACAAAGATAGATTTTAAGTCAAAGCACAACAAGTCAGATTTGGTCAAATGAAATAAAAGTAAAACGCATTCTAAGCTGATCTTAACACTTTCAATGCCCTTACAAACTTAGATGCTTCTCACCACAGGCTGGCTGGTTGCCCTTCAGCCAGGCTCTCCCCTTTGATCAGCGCTTCAGTCGCTTGGTAGTGATGTCTGTACATGGAGATGGAAGAGAGAGAGGAATAGCATGGCAAATGTCTCTCCCTTTTATCATGTTCTTTCTTCCCTCTTGGCTTTGCCCTCCCCTTCAGAGTCAGGTGAGCATTACCTCATCGCAGTCCCAAACTGACCAAAGGAAAGGGAGTGAATCACTCGAGAGTCCAACAGATCCTTTGTTGCTGCCTAGGCCAGTGTCCTTTGCTCCTGTGAGGCTGAGCTGGGTTTGTCCCATACATGCCCTGATGAGGTGTGAACTGCCCCTGTGCTCTTGGAGAGTTTTTGCCTGTGCTTTTAAGCCATGAGGACACATTTTCAGCCTGATAACTATATACATGAAATTACAACCTATAACATTACTATAAAAACAATGCTCCGTGCATCAGGAGCCTTCTGAAGACACCCGACATGACAAACTTTGCATTGGATACCACACAATCATATTATAAGGACAAATATGGGGGTGCTGGGTGTTCCCCTGAGGTACAGAATGTCACAGGGACATATACAGGAGGATTTGGGGTGGCAAAGACTAGTGGGGGCTTGTGCAGGGGGAGATGGGGAAGGGGAGGCAGAGAATATGTGGGGCTTGACGAGGCAGACTTCAATGGGATTGCTCATGTGCCCAAAGTAAGTTAAACATGTCCAGCAATATTTGCAGGGTCAGGGCCTTAAAGGTTCATTCCCAGGGCTGGCTCTAGGCACCAGCAAACCAAGCACGTGCTTGGGGCGGCACATTTTCAGGGGCGGCATTCCGGCCATCTTTTTTTTTTTTTTTCTTCGGCTGGCAAAAACCTAGAGCCGGCCCTGGCAGCAGCGGCGCGTCGGGCGCGGGGGGCGCCCGGGGGCCACTGCGGTTCGCGCCGCAGGGGAGCAGTGCCCGCAGCTTGTGGCTGGGCCGGGCAGGCTCTGAGCGAGGGACACTCGGGCTGGGGGCCGCCCCACGGGGCGCACAGAGCCACCTGCAGGTGCCACAGGGCGGCCGCCCCCCAGCGCCACAGCCGGGGCTTAGCGAAGCGGCCTGAGCTGCCCATTGACTGTGGCAGGGCGGCCAGAAGCAGCAGCAACAGCGGGGCCATAGAGGGTGGGGCGCTGCTGTGCGGAGCCCGCATCCCGCTCTCCGGGGCTCTGCTCCGTTTGGGGCCACCCTGCCCTGGCTCCTCAGCCCCCTGCTGGGGCGGTCCCCTAGCTCTGGCCTCCTGGGTCCCGGCTGGTCCTGGAGGTGGGAGCCCTGGCTGGAGGGACCCTGGGCTGAGGCGCAGCCCGGGAGCCCCGCTGCTTACCCCAACCCTGCCAACGCCGGACCATCTGGAGGCGAGGGGGGAGCGGGCGGACTCAGCACTGGTGGGGGGGAGCCCAGGGCTGAGGTGGCAGGGGGTGCGGGTGGGGGGGGGAAGAGAGAGCCCAGGGCTGGGGCGGCAGGGGGTGCGGGTGGGAGAGGGCATTGGGGGGTTGGAGGAGAGCCCAGGGCTGGGGTGAGGGGCAGCCAAAAAAATTTTTGCTTGGGGGGGGGGCAAAAAACCTAGAGCCGGCCCTGTTCATCCCACAGAAAACACAGGCCTCATGGCTTCCTAGTCCATGTAAAGGAGCCAACCCAAACCCTGAGGTCTGACTATGCCCCCATTTGCAGCTCCCCCACTCTCTATTCTGTTGCTAAAATGGCTTTTAATCCTGTTGAGGATTTGATGATGTATTTAGAGCATGCCCAAAGAGCTCTAGAATCGGGGAGCCTTAACGTTACATGAGCATGTGGTTTTGGACTTTTATAAACAATCTCGTTTCGGACTGGCTTGGGGAGCTTCCCTGGAGAGCCAGGACAGGGGGTTTGAACCTGAGCCAGTGGAGTAGTACAGGTGTGACCAAGGGCAGTTGGACCTAATGTTTATAAAAGCAGGGAAGGACATATGTTGGGATCGCCTGTCTACTAATGCTAGGAGTTCATTTAATAAGGCATGGGGCCCTGCTAAGGTGGAGCAGGAGAAGCCTGGCAGACTGATGGATGTGATTAGGGTAGAGATCTGAAAGGTTTTAACAGGTTTTATAATGATAGGGATGGATGAAAAGGTGGTGGGGGTCAGGATGTAAGAGCAATACATTTCAAGAGTGGGGGAGAGATGATTTGTCTAAAAAACGGGTCAGCTTGGATTGAAGAGCAAGGAAAAAAGTCTCTTAGTAGGGTGTATTTTCCATCCTGTGGATCGGCAAGGCATGCTCTGCGATCCTGAGGGAGAAAAGAAAAGAAATTAGATCAGGGGCTACAGGTATCTGGGGGTGTTAACAGGCCACAGATGGAGGTGGAATACGCAGGCACTGGGTAATAAAAGGGCTATGGGTTTTATTAATGTGACAGAAAGATCTGTTTTTATTTCCGTATGTGTTAGAGACAACAAGAGGGGGACAGAGATCCGGTGTCATTTAGATGGGGTCAGGGGGGTGAAGCGACTAGAGAGAGAGAAGTCACTGGAAGGAGTTGTCAGTTAGTGAAGAAGAAATGGTGGAAGATCTAAATGGTTCTCCTTTGTATTAGTTAAAGGGCTCCTGCCAATCCATTCCTGGAGGGCGTGTTTGTGGATGGGGTTGGGGGGGATTCAGATCAGCAAAGGGGGAAGCAGCAGGTTAGGGATTTAACAGTTGAAACACTTGCTTTAGGGGTAGGGTGTGGGGGTGCTGCTGCCAGTGGTGCCCTCTGGACTTGGCCCGAACCTCCAGAGCGCGGGTGTGTGGGCAGGATCCTGTCTATGGGGGCAGGAGCATGGGTGACTCAAATAGCACATAAAGGGGCAGATGGGGGGACAGGGTGGGGGTCAGGAAGGGTGAGGGGGTGGGGGAAGAAGGGATGACGGGGTGGGGGCAGGGTGGTCAGGATGTTAGAGGGGTGGGGACAGAGTAGGGGTGGTCAGGATGACAGAGGGGGCAGAGTGGGGGCGGTTGGGATGACAGGGGTAGGGGCAGGGTGGGGTGGGGGTGGAATGACAGGGGGCAGAAGAGAGGCAGGGATTGGGGTTCTCTGCAGTGCTCAGAGCTGGGAGACCTCATCCAGGGAGGAGAGGAGAGGTGAAGGGTTTAGTTCCCAGAGGCTTAAGACAAGACTGGGGCCACCTAAGGTCTGTCCTGTATTTGTGCAATACAGCGGTGGCACCCCAAGTATCAATGTGCTGAAACAACCACCAAGTCTTCACCCTACACTGCAGCTGGGCCCAATCCATCCTTGCCCAGGGGGCTGTCGTCTCTCTCCAGCCCTTCAATGGCTCCCCTGCTCCAGCCCAGGCCTTTCTACTTGGAGTCGCTCACAGGCCTTGTCCTTCTGGATCTCCGCAGCCATCTGCTCTCCCCTCAGCCCACCCTTCATTGCTGGCTTTTCCTCCTTCGAAGGCCCATGCCCTGCACAGGTGTGGTGGTGGAGAGAGGCTAATTTGGGCTGAAAGAAACAGGCCACCCTGTGCCAGGGGGCCAGTGTCGGGGTTTGGGGAAGAAGGTCTCTGTGTGTGGGAGAGGGGGGAGGGGTGTCAGTGCTCTGTAGGTTTTGCAGTGTCACTCTGGATTCACCTTGCATCCCAAAGTGCCCCCTGAACGCCTACTACTTATAATCACTTATAATCACTTTCTGTAGTTAAATGTATTTATTTGCTTTATCCTTACCCATGAGTTTGTCTACATTGTACGTTCATTACTTTGGCTATGTCTAATTGGCACTTTCATCATTAAAACTTTTGTCACTCAGAGGTGTGAAAAAATACTCCTGTCGACAAAGCTACCACCCCTCACTGGGGGTGGTTTTATTTAGTTGCCAGGAGAGCTCTCTCCTGGCAATAAAGAGCGGCCACACAGCGCACCTTACAACAGCACGGCTGCAGCAGCACAGCCGTGCCTTTGTAAGGTGTGCTGTGTAGACAAAGCCAAAGTAATGAACTTACACTGGCCAGGCTTCTGACCAGTGCAAGGTGGTCCAGTTCTGGGGTATAGGGCTGGAACTGGGGGGATTGGCTGGAGCCTCTCCATTGTTGGCTCGTGCGTGGCTGGGAGACCATTCATGTAACTCAGTTGGGTGGGTCCTTGCCTGTGGATTGCTGTGTAAGTGCAGAGCCTATCAGAGGTTTGTAGCTTGATATCAGCATCACAGTGTGAGACGGAGCCCAGACTGCAACAAGGACACAAATTAGGGCAGCCCCTGAATAAAGTGTGCTCAAGCCACTTCCCCTGCATCCCAGTGCTGGGCTCTGCGCTGGCCCAGGGATGGATCTGCCCCTGCTTTGTTCCTGTTGAGGCAGCCTGGGTTGGCAAACTGGCATCAGGGCCAGGCACTCAGCTCCCATTGCTTTTGTAAAAGTTTGAATTTGACTGGAAGTGATTTTCTTTGTACCGCATATCCAGCCCATCCGCGGAACTCCTTGCCCAAGGCCGAAACAGGCAGTCCAATGTGACAGCCACGGGGACAAGACCCAGACAGCAGCAAGCAGAGCACAAACAGCGACACTCAACTAGGCGGTTAGGACCGAAGTGTTCCCAAGGGATAAAAAAAACAAACCCTTGTGCCTCAGGGCATAAGCTGATCATCTGCTGGGGTCGGGAAGGAATTTATCACCATCTGCCTCTTGTCAGTCTGCTGCGGGGAATAATACAAGCCGAGAAGGGAAGAATCAGCAGTGTATTAGTTAGAGAGCAGCATTATTCCCTCCTCTCTGTGCTGTACAAATGAGTGTGTATTTTTCATAATGGGGGAATACATGCAGGGAGAAAGAAAAATGTTCTGAAGAAGAAAGAAAGAAGGAAAGGAGGGGAAAAAATCAATATTACAGCAGCGTTAAGGCACTCGGGGGAGGGCTTTAGTGGGGCCATTAATTTGCTTCTCAGGTGGTAAAAGCCACTTAGCCTTTAAAAATGGTAATGAAATGTTAACTACCCAAAGCATTATTGCTGAGTCACTGAGTGGTGTGCCGGCCTTCATAACCAGTCTGACAGAAGGGCTGTTTACAGTGAGCTCATTGGGCCCAAGCCAGCACAGGCTTCCCATTGCCTGGGTGTGCAGGATCGGGCCCCAAATCTCAGATCCAGCTGCATGTAAATGTATGGGGCTAGTGATGAAGAGGGCACATACATGTCTCCTGAGAGTGGGGGCTGTAGGGAACGGATTGGCACTGGGATGGCAACAGCTGTCTCCAGAGCTCCAGCAAGCGAGGATGCTTTGAAGTGGAAGGCTGCAGGCTGGCCTGGCCTGGCCTAAGAGAAGTCAGAACAGATACATCAGTGGAACATGTGTTCAGCTCTCCCCTGGAGGCAGTTGACCTTTGGAATTCTTTTAAAGCAAGGTATGGAAGTTATAGGCAATGAGCCAAGATCAGCCCAGCGGTAGTTCCATTGACTAAGGGGTGGAAAAGGCCCATTTTGTCACACTAACCTACCTATGGCCTACATTTTGAAACATGACTAGTGATTTTGGGTGCCCAACCAAGACATCTTACAAGGGCCTGATTTTCAGAAAGTGACGAGCACCCATCCTCTGAAAAACCTGCCCTTAAGCTGGGCACCAAAAACGTGAGGCATCCAAAATCGCTAGTCACTTCTGAAAATCCTGGGGGGAAATCCTAGCCCAGGGGTAGGCAACCTATGGCACGTGTGCCAAAGGCGGCACGCAAGCTGATTTTCAGTGGCACTCACACTGCCCGGCTCTGGCCACCGGTCCAGGGGGCTCTGCATTTTAAATTTAATTTTAAATTAAGCTTCTTAAACATTTTAAAAACCTTGTTTACTTTACATAGAACAATAGTTTAGTTATATATTAATAGACTTATAGAAAGAGACCTTCTAAAAACATTAAAATGTATTACTGGCACGCGAAACCTTAAATTAGAGTGAATAAATGACGACTCGGCACACCACTTCTAAAAGGTTGCAGACCCCTGTCCTAGCCCTACTAAGGTCAATAGGAGTTTTGCCATTAGCTTAAATGGAACCTGGATTCTGGTTGCTCATCTATTATTCATCACTGAATTTTTATTTGCTTCTGAAGCACCCCATTTATCCAAAACTGGCCCTTGAGATGGAAGCTTAACAGGCCTCTGTACTCTGGAAACTTGGAATTGGAGATCAAGGCCTCTCCGAGGACTTAGTCAATGTCCAGGGTGGAAAATCAGCTTCCTTCTACTCATCTACTTCCCTAGATCATGGAGGTCGAGTGAGGCTTATTTCATGAGTGTGCATAAAGAGCTGGGAGAGCCCCCAGGGGAGGTTCTAGAGATGAGTTAAGAAGGGAGGGAATGGCAACAAACCTTGATAGTTAAAGGAGCATGACAGTTGCCATTCCAATCCCCTGTTTTCAGTCACTCCTGCAAAGCCCAGTTGCTGAGGATCTCTCACCCTCTGCAGGTGAGGAGCTCTGCTGTGGTGGACCATGGGAGATTCACATGATTGAGGTTCCTCTATTTACCCACAAGACATACTTACAAACTCTTACCCTATGTCATGAATGATATACTTGATATAGTCAATCTCTCCCCCCTCAGTCTGGTCTATATAGATTGTAAGCTCTGTGTGCATATAGAGTGTCTAGCACAACAGGGCCTTGATCTCTGGTGGCCAGTAGGTGCCTGTGCACACTGCAAGAAGGCATCATAAAAATCATTGGGCCCATAGCCTCTGCATCATACGTAGAGGGCAATGGGACAGAGCAGGCAGACTTACAATGCAGTAAGTCTGCACTGGAACAGTTTGGCTGGGGTCCCTCCTTTTATACGGGATAGAAAAGTGGTTTCCTCCCTGCTCCATAGTAGGTGACACTGCAGAGAGTCTGCAGGTACAATGCAGAGAGTACTAGAGAGGCATCTCCTGCCAGCACGGAGCTCTTCAGTTTAAACAACTCAGCAACTTTTCTGTTGAAGAAGCAGTTCTCAAACTGTGGGTCATGACACGCTAGCAGGTAGCTAGGGTACTGGTAAATGGGTCAGGAGACTCTGTGGGCTTCAATGACGCACAGCCACTGGGCACGAACAAATCAGTTGCCTGCCCCCCAGGACACACCTTGATGAGCAGCGTCTACCCAACTAGCGCCAGCATCAGGAGTATTAAGAGTAGCGCAGCAGCCTTGCACTGAAGCGCTTTATCCCCAGCACCTGCTGCGAGTGAAATTGAGTAGGATCAGGTGATCCTAGTCAATTTCACTCACAGCAGGAGCCACAGGTAAAGGGCCCAATGGAGGACAGCTGCACTGGTCTGAACTTCCCAACTGCCAGGCTGAACTTAGGGAGAGAGGAGATGGGAATGCGCACTCAGAAAGGAGATGCTGAGCGTCAGAGGGAAAGAGAGACAGAGAAAAGCAAAGGAAGGAAGACGGAATGATGAAGAGAGAAAAAGAGAGAAATGGGATGTTAAAAAGTAGAGACCATGGAAGCAAGAGTGTTGCATCTTCTCTTTCTAGTTCTACAAACCATACACAGCAGGGCAGTCAGCTAATCTTCCTGGCTTCTGAACAAAAGGATTCTTTTCATGCCAGTAATCCAAGAGCTGCCATGCCACTGCTCTCCCCTGCTCATCCGCTGTGAATGCAGCTACGTGGAGTCCGACTGAATGGGTTAGCAAAATAAAGACAGATGGCAACAGATTAGCTCTAACACTTCTGCATCACAATATAGTCACTGCAGCCTTCCCTGCTGCATCTGCTCCGGCTAGATCGCCCACAACTTAACTCGCCTGCCACCCACAGTCACATGCCACCTTGTGGCCCAGCACAGAGCTGCAATTTAGCATTAAGCAAACAGAAAAGCAGACTAAGGCTACGTCTTCACTACCCGCCGATCCGGCGGGTAGCAATCGGTTTATCGGGGATCGACTTACCGCGTCTCGTGAGGACGCGGTAAAATCGATCCCTGATCGCTCTGCCGTCGACTCCGGAAATCCACCTCGACAAGAGGCGGTAGCGGAGTCGGCGGCAGCGCGGCAGCGGTCGGCTTTACCCCGTCCTCACCACCAGGTAAGCCGACCTAAAATACGCAACTTCAGCTACGGTATTCACGTAGCTGAAGTTGCGTATCTTAGGTCGGAACACCGCTGTAGTGTAGACCTAGCCTAATCTTAATTTCATTTTCACGGCCAATAGATCTATCCAGACAGACAGCGATGGGGATGAATGATAGGCACTCAGATAACATGGCAATGGGATTGCATGGACGGGAAATGTTTTGTTTCTTCTGAAATTTTACCTTTTTAATACTTTTTTAAGCTGAATATTGAGGTTGCTTTGTGAAAAATCATTTTTGGTGTGGTTTTTGAAACAAAAACCAGAACATTTCAGGGGACGGGGAGGAAAATTTTTCCCCCATGAAAAATTTCACATTTTTTTTATATACCAATTTTTTCATGCAATACCTACAATTTTCCAACCAGCTCCAACAAAACCTAGATTGATTAGTTTAGATAGATCTCAAGTGGCAGATTGCTGTATTTATCAAATGGTGTTCTATTCTAAAACATTGGCATCTCTGTCTTTTCATTATGATGTTATCCCCAATAATTGTCCATTCAACATGCACAGGTCATTATTAAGGCTATGATTGTCAAAGAAACCTAAGGGAGTTGGATGTTCCACTCCAATGGGAACTGGCTGCTGAATTCCTGTACATGTCTTAGAAAAATTTAGTCTAAATCTGGGTCAAACTTTCATAACAGAAGTTGGCCAAGGCTTGCTGGGCATGCCACAGATCTTCTGAGTTGAATATGAGCCGATTGTGGACAAAAACTTCCTCATTAGTGGTGGATTGTGAGGAACGGTTAATAGTTTCTAATAGAAACTCGGTGAAACTCAGAGCATTAAGTAATAAAATACAATTCAGGAGATGTTAAACCATTGGATGCAATTGAGGAAATAGTTTGCCAAAATCATAAGAACATAAGACCATAAGAACGGCCATACTGGGTCAGACCAAAGGTCCATCTAGCCCAGTGTCCTCTGTTCTGACAATGGCCAATGCCAGGTGTCCCAGAGGGAATGAACAGAACAGGTAATCATCAAGTGATCCATCCCCAGTTGCCCGTTCCCAGCTTCTGGGAAACAGAGGCTAGGGACGCCATCCCTGCCCATACTGGCTAATAGCCATTGATGGACCTATCCTCCATGAATTTATCTAGTTCTTTTTTGAACCCTGTTATAGTCTTGGCCTTCACAACATCCTCTGGCAAAGAGTTCAACAGGTTGACTGTGCATTGTGTGAAGAAATACTTCCTTTTTTTGTTTTAAATCGGCTGCCAATTAATTTCATTTGGTGACCCCTAGTTCTTGTGTTATGTGAAGGAGTAAAGAACACTTCCTTATTTACTTTCTCCATACCAGTCATGATTTTATAGACCTCAGTCATATCCCCGCTTAGTCATCTCTTTTCCAATCTGAAAAGTCCTAATCTTATTAATCTCTCCTCACATGAAAGCCGTTCAGGTGATCCTGAATCCAGGTGAATTGAAACAAGAGGTCACAGTCCATAAATACCTTCACAGGGAAAATATATGTTATAGACAAGGGCTTTCTAATCTAGCAGACAAAGATAGAAAAAGATCTGGCTGGAAATTGAAGCTAGAAAAATTCAAACTGGAATTAAAGGAACAATGATAGTTAACCATTGGAAGAATTTCCCAAGGGATATGGTGGATTCTTCACTGCTTAAAGTCTTTACATCAAGACTGCATGCCTTTCTGTAAGATCTGCTGTAATACAGACAGCGTTATTGGACTTGATGCATGGATGACTGGCTAAAATTCTACAATTGTGTTTCGCAAGGGATCAGACTAGATAATTAATGGTCCCGCCTGGCCTCAAAATCTATGAAACCTGCCATGTTCACAACTGTAGATTTTGTGCTGTAACTCCATTAGAACCATTAGAATTACACATTGGTGCATTTGGCCCTTCTGAAAAGACTTGGTTTTTTCCTTCATATTTCAGCATGGTCAAAACCAGGTGGCATTGCAACATACAAAAACAAGAACTGTGGGAGAGAAGTCATCACCTCTTTCCTGACCATCTAGCACGACTCAAGTGTGGTACTGATTCTAGGATGAGGTTGGGTCTGTGCTTCTTTCTGAACCAGCCTCTAGGCACGATGTTTCAATCTTCCTATCATAACACTGTACCACCGTGTGAAGCCGTGTCCTCTCCCTGCACCATACTCAGCACTCATAGATCATCACCTAGTGCCATCATGCAGTGCCATACTGCAACCATGCAAAGGCTAAAATACAGCTGGGCTTCTTCAGTACCCTAAAAAATCAAGGCTGTGCCAAGAATTTTGATGAGCGACAACTTGACGGTGGCCTGCACTGGGTAGTGCAATGCAATTCTACTGCGAGGCACTCAGGCTGTAATCTCAAACATGAGTGCCTTAGTTTTTACACCCAAGCAGAACCTAAGCCTCCAGCATCAGTGGCTGATTAGAGGAGTAACACATTATACTTTACAGCATCTTGATGCTGGACATTCTTGGGAAAAAACACTTAATAGAAGGAAGCTACAGGTCATACGACTAGCCTATTGAGGAGTCAGGGATATACAGCTGGAGACATAAGGTCTGGGCTGAAGAGGCATGGATGGACCCCACCATGGGAAGACACCAACGTCCCCAGAAAAGAGCTTTAATCAATTTGTGATGTCCTTTTGGTCCAAGGCCTGCTTGACCTACAAGCCTTGAGACCCTGGTAGTTCCTCTCATGCAGTTGGAGGGTTGGAGGTAGGTGGGTGTCATGGCGGCCACATGGAATTCTGCATGCACATAAGGTATTATGAAATTTCACAAGAGCGACTGCCACTTCTTCATTCAGGGTATAACCCCAATGATCTGTCTACATGTTCTTCACTTTATCCTAGAAGCGGCTCTCAGACAGATTAGATAAATGCAGAAACAATCTAACACCTATTCTAGATGGGGCTGGTAGCACCACCTATTATTAAGATTGCCTGTCAAGTCCCATTATAAGACCCTGGTTTCAATTGCTTATAGTTTTGCCAAACTTTTCCATGCGACAACACATATGCATCAAGCTGATTTTCCCTCTCCACATTTTAGCCAAATCAGTTCAGCTGTTTCTGAGAATGAGACTAGGGCAAAATATGTCATTTTGTCCCTTTGAAAAACTGTACAGAAACAAAAATAGAAAAAAATCTATAACTTTCATTTTGACTTTATCATTTTGCATTGTACATTATAAATTATTTGGTCATTTTAATGTAATATTACATCATCATGTCATTTATTTTATAATACATATTGTGACATACAATGACATAATAGCTGACATTTCACTTCTGTTAATGTAATTGATAAAGTTGAAAAAGTCAAAATGAAATGTATCCACCTGACTGAAAGGTGACGTCAAATGTTGTTCTGTGGGGAAATTTGCCATTTTTGATTTTTTTCATTCTGATTCAGAACTTTTTTTTAATTGAAATGTTGGTATTTCCCATGAAACAAGAATTCCAGGATCTGCCTAGCTCTACTTTTGACCTTAATCCCTGTGACTCGGTTCCCCATCTGTAAAATGGGGATAATCCCCCCCACACACACACCCTTATCTTTTGGGGGTGTTTTGAAGATTAATTAATTGAGGTTTGTGAAGGACTCAGATAATAGAATGATGAGTGCCATAGAAAGGCTCATTAAGAAATGTATAATTCTGTATTTAGAGCAGGATTAGAGCATGCATTAAATAGGGCCTGTGGCCAGACACCGAACAATGAGGAGAAAACTAAATATTGAATAGCTGCTCCTTCAATGAGCACCATCCATCCTGTGCTCTGAATGAGGTAGGGATCTGGTGGAAAAAATACTATGCTCATGTAATTAAAGACTGTTATAATACATATGCACATAGAGGTCTGGATTTTGGTTGCACAGTCAACCTCAATTCAGGCATTTCCTAATTTTTGAGTGCTTGACTTTGCAACCCTAATAATGTTCTTTTCACATGGCTTTTTGCTCTGTAATAGGATAGATATATTCATACAGATACATACATAAAGAACAGACAGAATGTTCTGGGGTCCTTCAGATGCTCTGGAAATGGAGGATGCTATCACCGTCCCTAAGAGTTGAGAGGGCCTTGCTGTTGTCCCAGGCACAGCCTTCCATGGGAAGAGTATGCTGGTTTCTGGGATGTGGGTGAATGGGTGAGGATTGGGGGCTGCTTCTTTTTTACCCTGAACCGCTCTGATTTCCACTGTTCCCAGCCCCCTCCTCTTTTTACAGAGCTACCTTTACCAAGCAATGTATCCTCGTTTGCAGTTCTGCCGCACTGCTGCCCCTTGCCAGAGACCTCAGGGGACCCGAAGCAGCAGTGCCCTGATCTAATGAGATGGTGTGCCAGTTAGCTGCGAGAGCTGCTTTCTCGCTCCCTTTCTGCAGACACACTGCAGATTGTTTTGCACAGAGGCGGATGGTCTCGCTGCAGACGGTGAGTCAATCTCTATATGGTTCCTGTCTCCCTCAGTGACCCACACCTGGCCTCTAAGGGCTGGGGCCAGCCTTCTAGTATGTAACTGTCTACTGGAGTAGCTATATTCATTACTGTTCATGAGAAGGAGGAAGGAAGGAAATACAGGGGGCATTTCAGACATACAAATACTGAAAAGGTTCAGTAGTAGCCACAACGTGAAATTGCATTGGCACAGGATGGTCTTTGTTGTACACCCACCAAGCCAGCTCTCCAATTTGCATCTGGGTGTATTTTCCCATCAGTGTTCATTAGCAGCTGCCCAGCACTAAGCTGCCTGCTCTGGAATAATTAGGCTCCTTCTCTGAAGGTCACGGCAGTGCTAATATTGTAACTGTTCTTTCTTTGAACATTCAAAGAATTGGATGCAGTGAGCGTCTATGAAAACTCTCCCATGTGTGGCACCGGGAATGCCGAGGTGGTTGGGCAGCGCAGAAATCAAATCAGAATGTAACGTGATTTTTTTTTTTAAATCAAAAATGTGACATGAGCTAGAAGAGTCAGGAGCTGCCAAGGAGATGGCTGGTCTCACCATGCTGCTCGGAGGACGGGGGGGGGGGGGGGGCAAAAGACACCTCCCCCCCCCATGATATGAATTAAACTTGGAGACTGAGCTATATCTCAGCTTCTGTCCTCTACATCACTCTCGGAGGGCTCTGTACGTTTTGCCCTTGATCCATATCCACAAGTGGGGGCTCCAGGTCAGCCTTTTAGGTGGGTTGTTGTAACGCTTCTTAGCTCACGTGCTCACTCACTAAGGGCGCTTCTGAAAGTGCCTCTATGGCTCACGTGTCACTGCCAGGCTGCTCAATGAAGCCCTGAGGCTGCTTGTGCTTTGAGTAGGCCTGCTGGAATGTGCACGTACAGTGTGGGGCGTGGGAGCCACTCTCTCATCAGGCAGGGGCGCTCTGTTTAAATTAGCAGCCATGCACGGGGCATGCATTTGGGGGGAAAGTGATTTACAGGCTCAGTTCTCTAGTGAACTCAGCATGGGACAGGGCTCCAGGAACTCAAGTTCTAATCCCAGCTCTGCCACTTGGCTAGCTGTGAGACCTTGGGCATGTCCCTACACGTCTGAGAGCTTATTTCTGCCCTGGGTACAGGAGTGAAACTCTTCAGGTACAGGGGAGCTGTCGTTAAGTAAAGGAGAACCAAACTGAGCCCTCCAGCATGGCAAATTACACCCAGCTGGCTTGTTACCTTAATCCAGGGACCAGTTCTAAAAAGAGCCCTGCAAGTCCAAGCCACCTGATTGTAGTGGCCACTGTTTTGAAAACTGCTGGAGCTAAAGCCCACTGTTTCATGCTATTCCAAAACAGCGAGGAGCCCCACATGTTAAAAGACAAAGCATTAATCCCCAGTGCTATAGTTGGGTCAGACAAGGTGGGAGAGGGAATCTCTTTTATTGGACCAACTTCCGTTGGGGAGAGAGACAAGTGTGCAGGCTCAAGAGCATGTCTCTCTCAGCAAACAGATGTTGGTACAATAAAATCTATTCCCTCTCCCACCTTGTCTCTCTAATATCCTGGGGCTGACATGGCTACAACAACACTATGTAGACGGATGGAAGTTTTGGGTGAGGTTTTTCTTTCTTTAGTTGTACCAAAATTCAGCTAGGTGTTAGGAGAAAGTGACCTGATTTGAGAGCCTGGGCTCTCACCTCATTTATTCAAATAATATTCTCAGACTTTTGTTAATTAACATTACTGTTGTAAACTCTGCTTGTTAACTTTGTAACATTCTTCCGCAAGGGCCCAGAGAGGAATGCCAGGTAACTGACTGAGGGCTCTCTTATAATATATGGAGATATACCAATCTCAGAGAACTGGAAGGGACCCTGAAAGATCATTGAGTCCAGCCCCCTGCCTTCACTAGCAGGACCAAGTACTGATTTTTGCCCCGGATCCCTAAGTGGCCCCCTCAAGGATTGAGCTCACAATCCTGGGTTTAGCAGGCCAATGCTCAAACCACTGACCTATCCCTCCCCCCGCTTATGCAGAGCTCTGCATGATTCTGTTCTGTCCCCTCTCCTATTAGTGTGTATTGGCCCAATCCTGCAAGATGCCCAGCACTCAAACTAGTAAAACACTTTAAGCACATGCCTAACTTTAAGCACAAGCAGTCCTATTGAAGTCAATTGGCACTATTAAATTAAAGCATTTAATTAAAACGAAGTACATGCATAAGTGTATTGCTTGCAGCAATTTGCAGTATTAAGTCCCATATGCACCCCCTAGCTTGGACACAGACATGGTGGGCAGAAATGCCTCTAGTGCATGGATGACACCCACCTCTATAATGTCCCTATTTCACTGGACTCTGAGGGTGGAGCTGATGGACCAGAAGCATTCTGGGGCCTGGCTAGATACAGGGCTAGCGGGCTGACACTCAGCTCAGCTGAGCTAGAGGTAATGCTTGTGGGTGGGGGACAAGAACTACGTTATATCAGTTCCGTCCATTGATGGAGGATGCCCAGCATTTGCTTTGCGGGTAGGTAGCCTGGAGGGTCTGCTTTTGGATGTCTCGGGAGCAGCACTGGCCTGCCATGCTTTTCTCATCTGTGCTTGGCAATAAGTTCTGGCTTTTTCCGAATGATTCGGGACCTCGCCACATTTACCCATTGCCAGACCACTCTGAATCTTCGTCTGGCGCAGTGGCCTCCTCACAAAGCATTGTGTCACACGGCACTGTGCTCTGCAGCCTGCGATGGCTTTCTGCTGATATCTGAGCGATGCTTATGGGGTTAAATTGGGTCTCTAAAGCCCTAACTTCTGTGCATGCTACATACCTCTCAAGTGGATGCCATGATGGCTGCAGTCAGCAGAGGCACTAGTTGCCCCCGGAGTAAATGGGAAAAGGTTGGCAGCAGGGTGATTTCAGCATGGGTTGCTCAACTCCAGAACTTATTCTGCCCTTGCTCCAACAGCTCCTGGATTTGTTCGGTGTGCCTGGCGGGTTGAGTTCCCAAGCGTTTCCTGAGCTGGTGGCATGGGATCAGGGAAGAGGCATAGTTTTGCAGTAAGTGGAGGTGTTTGCAGAAGACTGAGTAGTGTCCAGAGGGAGGACTTTAGTTGGATCAGCTTATTCAGGTCAACCTAATCAAGTCTGTAGATATTGTAGGGTGTCAAAATCCTGAGATTGTTACCTTAGTTCTTGAAATCAATGGGAGTTTGACCGAGAAAAAAAAACAATAAGGACCACTGGATTTGGCCCTGGATTTGTGTCCAGCGCCTACAGCACTGGATATGCATGCCTTATTTTGAATTTAATTAAATAAAACAATTCCACTAAACTAAAAAGAAATCCCCACCAATGTTGTTTTAATACATTTAAGAGTCATCTCAGCTTGCACCAGAACAATGAGATTGACTTTCATTTAACAACGCACTGACCACTCTTGAAAAGGCAACAGTTCTGTCTTTGCAACAAAATGGAAGCACAGTATCATTCTTGCTCCCAAAAGCCCCCCCCCCCTTTTTTTTTTTGGTAAGGGCCACTGCAGAAGTACTGTTTGGTTGCAAAGGTTGCAAAGGCCAAAAAAACATTTTTAAGGACAGTAGCCACACTGATGAAACGAAAGAACAAACTGTATTTCTATTTGTAGTATTATAGGTAGGGCCCTACCAAATTTACGGTCCGTTTTGATTAATTTCATGGTCATAGGATTTTTAAAATAGTAAATTTCATGATTTTAGCTATTTAAATCTGAAATTTCACGGTGTTATAATTGTAGGTCCTGACCCAAAAAGGAGTTGTGGGGGGGTTGTAAGGTTATTGTAGGGGGGGTTGCAGTACTGCTAAACTTACTTCTGCACTGCTGAGTGTGGTGGCTGCTGGCCGGGAGCCCAGCTCTGAAGGCAGAGCTGCTGCCAGCAGCAGCACAGAAGTAAGGATGGCCTGGTATAGTATTGCAACCCTTACTTCTGCACTGATACCTGCCAAGCTGGGCCCTCAGTCAGCAGCTGCCACCCTCCGGCCGCCCAGCTCTGAAGGCAGCAGTGCAGAAGTAAGGGTGGCATGGTCTGGCATTGCCACCCTTAGTTCTGCGCTGCTCCTGGAGGGGTGCTGCCTTCAAAGCTGGGTGTCCAGCCAACAGTTGCTGCTCTCTGGCTGCCCAGCTCTGAAGGCAGAGCAGAAGTAAGGGTGGCAATACCACGATTCCCCCTAAAATAACCTTGTAAACCCCCTGCAACTCCCTTTTGGATCAGGACCCCCAATTTGAGAAATGCTGGTCTTTCCCATGAAATTGGTATAGTATAGGGTGCATACAAAAGACCAGATTTCACGGGGGGAGACCAGATTTCATGGTCCATGATGTATTTTTCATGGCCGTGAATTTGGTAGGGTCCCAATGATAGGAGCAACCAAGGACCCGACCCAAGATGAGAGTCCCATTGTGCTAGTGCCATACATGTAACAAGAGACAGGTTCTGTCCCAAAGGAAATATAGTTTAAACATACAATAAGTGGGAAGAGAAACAGTGGCACAGGAAGGTGAAACGATCCATAGTCACATATCAGGTCAGTGCTAGAGCAAGAGATAGAATTAAAGTCTCCTGAGTCCTGGTCTAGTGCCTTATCCACTAGGACACATTGCCCCCAGCATGGCAGGGGCTAACAGACACGCTCTTTCACTTTTGAGCAGCTCTTTCACTTTTCTAGCCACAGCCCCACTCTGCCCTGGCTTGTGGTGCGAGCCTGGGCACATCTCAAGTTTGGCCTGGGAGCCTGCACAAGCCCAGTTCCCACTGACTTCAGTAGGAGTGATGAATATGCAACAGCTCTGAAAATCAGCCAACAGCCTCTCTAATTCCCCATCTATAAGAAACAGGGGATAGGTGCTTCCCACCTTGCAGGCGTGATGTGAGGCTTAAACAGCTGGAGCATCGTTCTCTGCTGCACTCCTCTGGATTTAGGCTGGTGGCGTTTAAAGTGATAGCAGGGCAAGGGCTAGATCAGACCCATTGTGTTTGTAGAGCAGCATAAGTATCGTTAGAGTCTGAAGGGGGGCTGCTGTAGGGACAGCACCCAGCTTCCACGTCCTGTCTTCCTTTCTCGTCAAGCCGAGTCACGAGCACAGAACAAGGTCAGCATTGAAGGTTCAGTGCTACTACAACACAGCGGGAGTTGGTAACACTCAATTCCCTTGCGTTGTAAAAATGTAAATGTGGGAATAAAATGTAACCTGGAGCTGTTTCAGTCGCACAGGCTGTTTTGCTCTGTTGCATTCATGCACATTTGGGCAGTTGGTTATTAAATAGACCTGAGTCGCTCTATCTGTTAAACAGCTTCATGAACAAGTTGCATAGTTCTGGTATCTGCACTAGACTGTATGCTCCTCAGGGCAGGGGCTGTGGCCCAGAGCCACAAAGGAGTTAGGTGACTAAATACCTTTGAGGATCCAGGCCTGTCTGTATTTTGTGCCTTATGTGGCACCAAACACAGTCACAGTCTAAGTTCCCTCTAAGCTGCAGGCCATGCAGCAGCCTATCAGGGGCTGCGCAGGTACTCAGGGCTGCGGCCAGGGAGAGGCGACTCTCCCCCGGACCCAGCCTTGGAGTCACTGTGGCAGGGAGAGGGCTAGGGTGGGGTGGGAGTCCTCTTTTCCTGCCGTGGCCCTGGGGCAGCCTGCACCCCAAACCCCTCATCCCCGGCCCCATCCCAGAGCCTGCACCCCAAGACAGAGCCCTCACCCCCCCTGCATCCCAACCCTCTGCCACAGCCCTGAGTCCCCTCCCATACTCCGAACCCCTCATCCCCACCCCCACCACACACCACTTCCATATTGTGCACATAACAAAATTCATTATGCACATGCATGAGAAAAAATAGAGGGAACACTGGCTCACAGTGCTTAACAAATATGATCCAATATAAATATGGCACCATATATAATGTAATGTAAGTACTCCATGGTATGAAAAATGAATACCCTGCTGTATTTGTATAAGGGGATATGCATGGCTAGTAAGAAAAATAATGATGCACCTTTGAGAGGTACCGAGAACAATGGCTGGCTAAAAAGTTAAGGTGGAGATTTTTGTAGCCACCAAGGGGATTTAGAGGCACAACTCCCTTTAATTCCAATGACAACTGTACATCCAAGCCCCCCCAGACAGCCGTGAAAATAGCCTCAAAGAACACCACAGCGATCAGTTATGAATACCGTACACAGTCAATTAGCATTGGAGGGGGAGGTTTTCAAAAAAAGCGCTGAAGGCTGATTGGCGCACAAGCCCTGTTGAGTTTCACTAGGACCAGTGCTCTGAAATCCCTTTGGCAGATTTGAAACCTCCCCTCTATTAAAGAAGCATGAGAGATATGAAATTAGTAACGTGAATTTTCGAAGCTCTTTAACACCGGCCATTGTTCCCCTCCCGTCATATATCCTGGTGAATGGTTTCTCAAGAGAAGTTGCTATTTTAATGTGACTTTCCAACAAGGGTCTCAGTGTGATGGTGTAGAGAAGGACTCAGAAAATGCAAAAAAGAGACTTTCAAAACGTAAACTCTGTTATACAGAGTTTAATTTAACAGGGATTTAACTGGTAAATGAACCCAACAGATCATTACAAAGCAATAGGACTGATCTGACTTACTCCTTCTGACTTACTCCTTACATGCCTTCTGGTTCTTTGTCATCCCTGCTTGCTGCCTCTGGGCTTTAGCTCAGATTGTTAGCTCCTTGGGGCAGGAACTGTTTCTTACGATTGGATTGTGGCACAATAGCACCCTGATCTGTTTGGGGGCTTATAACGCTACCAGAATGCAATTAATAATGACAATGACTTTGAAAGTCTCAAACTGGGACCCACCAACTCAAAACAGCACCAGCCTCTGCCAGAACAACAGATGCAAAACCTGCAGACATAACTCCAGTGCTATGATGATCAATACCCCGCACAACACACCTTTCGAGATCTGTGGGTCCTACACACACCACAACTATGTGGGTGAAACCAGAGAGTCATTATGCTCTTGAATGAACTCACACAGAAAACTGATAAAAGACAAAAACACCCTGTCACCCACGGGTGAGCACTTTTCACAAAGTGATCACTCCATATCTGATCTCTCAGCCTTCGTCCTTAAAGGAAACCTGCACAACACCTTCCAAAGATGAACCTGGGAACTTAAATTCATAACTTCGCTGGACACTGAAAACCACAAACTTAACAGAGATGTTGGTTTTATGGGTCATTACAATAATTTGTACCACACCCTACTTGCCTGTTAACCCTTAACTCAGGAGTTCCCAAACTTTTTGCCAGCATAACCCCATTTTAATGCAGTGTTTCCTGCCAGTACCCCAGACAGCAGGGAGGATAGCAAAATGGCATCCTCCACACGGATTGACCTCACACACACACACTATACCTGCAAGGTCATGCCACATGGAGGATGACATGTTGCTCTACAAAATGGCATCCTCCTCACAGTGTGACTGCATATTATGGTGCGTGCAAGGTCATACAGTGCAGAGCAAAATGGCGTCCTCTGCAAACTAGGTCTCACTGCGACCCCACCTGCTGATGGTACAGCACATTCGGGGTCACAAGCCAGTTTGGGAATCGCTGCCTTAACTGCTCACTTCCTTTTAAGTGTGCTTGCGCTTAACAATCTGTCCAGCCTAGTATTGAGCTCAGATACTCTGGTTACCTTCCCCAGACCTGAGTAAGAGCTCTGCATAGCTTGAATGCTTGTCCCTTCCACCAACAGAAGTTGGTCCAATGAGAGATGTTACCTCACACACCTTGTTTCTCGCAAAGTCTCTCTTGTCATTCATTCAGGACCTGATGCAAAGTCTGTTGAAGTCAGGGGGAGTCTTTCCACTGGTTCCAATGGGCTTTAGATCAGCCCGTAAATGGGAGATGAATCATCCCAGCCATACTCTGGGGGATATTTTCTAAAGCACAGAGGACAGTCAGGTACCCAGCTCACCTTGAAAGTCAACAGAAGTTGGGCACCCAATTATTTGGGTACATTCTATTTGTGCCATTAAGAATCTCCTCCTCTGTCACTGGACTGTCAAGGTGGCAACTTAGTACTGGACCCTTGTTTTAAGACACTGCAGTTGTTTAGACCTGTTCACAATTTGTGGTAGTGATTGCAGCCTCTTTTGTATTCAACTGCAGGTTTCTCCTAAAGCATCTTAAAAAAAGGCTCATTTCATTAGCATGGTATTTATTTATTAGTTATAATGACTATTTACAAAGCTGGCTGCAAAGCCACACTGGCCTAACAGGTGAATGCATATTTCTGCATGCAGTGAAGTATGGCTTAAACAGCCACCCATGGGCTCAACAAAAATTAGCTGCCTCATGCAAATGATTTTAAGTAATGGCTGAACAAAATTATACTGGGAACCTTGGTGATGCTTTAAAGTGGTTGCCGAGGAAGATGAAGGATAAGGATGAAGAGAGAAAGAGTAGGCCACTTGTTAAGCCATTGGCCTAGTGGCAGACCTGGCTTCCAAACTCTGCTCTGCCCGATTTTGTGTGACCTTGGACAAGTCAACTAGCTTCTCTGTACCTTAGTTCCCCACCTGTCCAAAGGGGATAACAGCACTGCCTTGCCTTACAGGGGGGTGGGGGTGCGAGGATAAATAAGTTCAAAATTGTGAAGTGCTTTGAGCTTTTCTGACGAAAAGTGCTCTACAAGAGCTAGGCATTGTTACATTGAGTCAGGGGGTTGCTTGTTGGGGGTGGTACTCAGCACAGGTTCGTCCATCTCCCATGCCCCCCTCTCTGGTTAGCTATCCACTCTGATGATGTGGCTTGCTGCTATGGGGCACAATGTTTTTATAGCCACAAGTCGGAGCTGACTGTCACTTGCGGCAGACCCACGGGGTGAGCAATGTCATCTTTCCGCATAAGCAACAATGAAAACTTTGTGCCACATAACTCATATAACTTATGATGTCACACACACCTTTCCGGTAGGTTTTTGGGGTTGCTGTGCTTGCTGCATTCGTATTCAAGAACAGGGACAGATGCTGCAGACCACTGCAGTCCCTTCCATGGCTCCAGTTTTACCTGATGGCATGAAGGGCATGGCTGGCTAGAAAGGGGCATGAAGCTACCTTCACCCCCTCACTCAGCCGAATGGATCTCCACTAACCCAACCGAGTCCATACTTTGCAATAGGTAAGTTCAGGGCAAGATTCCAGGAGCCTCAGCTTCCACTGAGGTCAATGGACTTGGACAGTGACTTCACCAGGAGCAGAGTTAGCCCAACACTGGACACTTTTGACCCCCTCGTCCCCAGAAATGCTGGTCATTGAAAACCCCAATGTAACGGATGGTTATTAAACCCACAAGTATAGATAAAATCCCATCTAAACAGTGACCTCAGCGGAGGCTTATAGTAGAGAGATATTGATTGCTCTGCAGGTGGAGAAGGGGACAGGGAGATACAGGACAATGCCTCAAGCTGTACGTTCAGGGTATTGTCATGCAGGTTAAACATTTGGCTTACGTGACAATAGTTTCCCTCTCAATAAAATAGCCCAGGGTGGATGTTTTATTGTATTTAGAAATCTCTTTCTGCCCTCATTGTGCTGCAACCTCACTTTCCTCCACGAGTCTAAAGGGCAGATCTGCAGCAAAAGGGGTCTGTAAAACTGCCATTGGCTGCTTCTCAGTGGCCCCAAGAGCAACTCTGTTTAGTTTACTTGTCAAGAGAGGTTTTTTCCAGCACTGAAAACCAAGTCTGGGATCTTAGAGTCGAGCTGGGGGATTTCTGGTTTACGCAGCCCCAGGTTGTACAACTTGGATTTAAAATTAACCCTTCTGCTGACGATGCCTAAGCCAGAACAGAACTCAGCTCATTCTTCAGCAACTGCATCAGCTCGGCAGGGTTAGCAGGAGTAAAGGGCAGTGAAACTTGACTTTAGTAACTGAAGTAAGAAGATTTGAAAGTGAATACTCTAAGCAGGTGCAGAGCTGCTGAGTAAGACAGGGAGGCGGCCATTTTAAGTCACTTTTTAAAAGAAGAGCCACGCTTTAAAACCAAGTAATAATAAAAGAATAAGTAGCTCTTCTATAGCACTTTCCATCCATTCTCAAAGCAATCAGACCCCCTGTCAAGGCTGTATCCCCACTTTGAACTTTAGGGTACAAATGTAGGGGCCTGCATGAAAACTTCTAAGCTTAACTACCAGCTTAGCTCTGGTCCCGCTGCCACCATTCCCACTGGATTCCCTCCCTGGGAAGCCTTGAGAAACCTCTCACCAATTCCCTGGTGAATACAGATCCAAACTCCTTGGATCTTAACCAAAGAGAAATTGACCCTTCCCCCCTCCTTCCTTTCACCAACTCCTGGTGAATATAGATCCAAACCCCCTTGGATCTTAAAACAAGGAGAAATCAATCTGGTTCTTAAAAAGAAGGCTTTTAATTAAAGAAAAAGGTAAAAATCATCTCTGTAAAATCAGTATGGAAAATAACTTTACAGGGTAATCAAACTTAAAGAGCTCAGAGGACCCCCCTCTGTCTTAGGTTCAAAGTACAGCAAACAAAGATAAACACTCTGGTAAAAGGTACATTTACAAGTTGAGAAAACAAAGTAAAACTAAGACACTTTGCCTGGCTTTTTTACTTACAAGTCTGAAATATAAGAGACTTGTTTAGAAAGATGGGGAGAACCTGGATTGATGTCTGGTCCCTCTCAGTCCCAAGAGCGAACAACCCCTTAAAACAAGGAGCACAAACAAAAGCCTTTCCCCCCCCAAGATTTGAAAGTATCTTGTCCCCTTATTGGTCCTTTGGGTCAGGTGTCAGCCAGGTTACCCGAGCTTCTTAACCCTTTACAGGTAAAAGGATTTGGAGTCTCTGGCTAGAAGGGATTCCATAGCACTTTACACAGGAGAGCTGTTACCCTTCCCTTTATAGTTATGACACCCCCTCAGCCAGTTAGAGGGCACTGGAGGCAGCATCTATCAGGAGATGGTAAGTGAAGCTTTCCCTCCTTTGCAGACATCCTGTCTATCATACTCAGGGGCGGTCCATATAGGTGAACTAGGCAGTCGCCTAGGGTGCCGAGTTAAATGGGGCACCAAATTTGAGGGAAAAAATCAAATTTGAAAAAAAACAACAGAAAAGATGAAAAAAAATACAAATAAAATAACGAAGATGTCAGTATTTCAATTCCTGTGCGTGTATGGAGGGAATATGAATTATAATTCATTTCTCTACATTTCTGAGAATTTATTAATATGTCAAATCTTTTATTTACTGCAAAAATAAATAATATTTTAGCAATTTTTTTTTTCAATTTGTGACATAGGGTCAAGATGACCCACTCCGCAATTTTGATAAGCAATAACTCAGCCACAATGAAACACATCCGCCAGCGGCAAGAGCTGCCATGCTAGTGACACCTAACTCAAATATACATCAAGGTCGCATAGCCGGAAATTCATGTAGAGTGGAGATATCGCGAGTTGATACATGTCAAACAGTCATTTTAAAACACGTCACAGGTAGATAGTTAAGAATCAAGTGAATACTGTGGAAAATTGTGTTTCTTGGTGCCAAAGAATAAAGAATAACATCTTTCAGCATTATAAATCCAAAACGTGACTATCTTTATGCGTTATTAAACCTTAGCGTTATTATTGGGCTGTATAATTATGAACTTTTCTTTGTTATAACTGGTTCACATGTAATAAATAAGGTCCATAAAAGAAAAGTAACAGTGTTAATGCTTAATAGACTATGAAAGTGATGACATCACACTCCAAGTGGGTAACCATGAGGAAGGGGATTACTTTCCAAACAACCGGTGTTGGGTTATAATGTCGAAAAAGGTCATTTTGTTTCCATGTAAACGCTGTAACTAACTGTTTTAATAGGTAAGTGAGTGTATGTTACTAATCATTGAACCTTTAAGCAGTGAAAAGACATGTTGGGATGGCTGCAATGTGGTTTAAATCACCAACCATGTGGTGGGTGTGTCAGCCATCCTTAACGCTATAATGTTTGCAGTCGGGAGCACAGTACATAACAATATTCAAATGCCCCATGGCAGAAAGAGGGGAAAAAAACCCTCAGGAGCTGAGTATCGTAAATGAAAGGCTGAGAAGGAAAAGGACCAAGCAAAACAGCAGAGATCCTCCCTGAAATATCTTCTCTTTAGTTCAAATAAAGATGGAAGCAGTTCACAGCATCCAGATGAAGGAATTTTACTTGGAGAGGAGGTTAAGCTCACATCTGCATGGAAGCAGTTTGGAACATCAAGATGAAGGTATATTACTTGGAGATGAGGGTAGCTCACATCCACAAAAAAGCAGTTTGGAAACTCAAGATGATGGAAACTTACTTCTAGATGAAGGCAGCTCACAGCATCAGACTGATATGGAAGTGGAGAAAATTTATTCACCTTCAGAGACACATGCAGAAATTGAAGTAAATGAAGTAGAAGGAAGAAAGGATGAGGAAGTTACAAACAAGTTACAGTATGGGGACCCAGCTTCATGGCCCAGATGTGATGACGGTGTACGGCAAATTCTAGTGGAACATGGACCTGAACAAGTTCATGAATTTCCCTTCCCTAAGGATGGAAATAAAAGAAAATTCTCTGCTCAGCATTACAAGAGGAAACTCATTAATGGGGAAGAAATTCATCAAAACTGGTTACGATATTCAGTGTCGAAGGACTCTGTGTTTTGCTTTTGCTGCAAGTTGTTTAGAAATCAAGCAATTGGTACATCACTTACTGAAAATGGTTCGAAGGACTGGAAAAACATATCTTCAATTCTCTCTTCACATGAAAGAAGTACAGAACATTTGGAATGTTTTCAAAATTGTAAAGAACTTGAATTACGATTGAAAAAAGGAAAATTTACGTGTGATCAAGGAAAAAGAAGAATATTGGCAACAAATATTAGAGCGTCTGATTGCTTTAGTGAGAGTTCTCAGTGGGCAAAATTTAGCATTCCCGGCCGTGGTAGAAATGAACAATTATACACTCCAGGTAATGGAAACTTTTTAAAATTTGTTGAATACCTAGCTTTGTTTGATCCAGTCATGAAGGAGCATCTACATAAAATAACTAATCAAGAAACACAGGTTCATTACTTAGGAAAAAAATATGCAGAATGAACTGATTCAAATACTAGCAAATGCCATTAAAAATAAAATTGTAGAAGCTGCCCATTTTGCAAAATACTTTTCAATAATACTGGACAGTACACCAGATGTGAGTCATATTGAACAAATGACGATGATCATTCGTTTTGTGGCTATGCAAAAGTTTGCAGATGAAGATAATGTTGAAGTGCTCATAAAGGAACATTTTTTGGGGTTTGTACCACTGAAGGAGCCGACTGGAGCATTTATGACTGAAACTATTGTACAAGAGCTTGAAACAATGTCATTATCTGTTGAAAACTTACATGGCCAAGGCTATGATAATGGGAGTAATATGAAGGGTAAAGACAATGGTGTGCAAAGGAGAATGATGGAACTCAATCCTAGGGCCTTTTTCGTTCCTTGCAGTGCGCATTCTCTGAATTTGGTCGTCAATGATGCTGCTAGATGCTGTTTGGAGGCAAGCAGTTTCTTTGACCTGGTGCAAGGTGTTTATGTGTTTTTCTCAGGCTCAACATGCCATTGGGGGATTCTGACTCGCCATGTGAATTCTCTAACTGTGAAACCACTTAGTCAGACAAGATGGGAGAGTCGCATTGATGCTCTAAAGCCTCTTCGCTATGAACTTGGAAACATTTATGATGCCCTAATTGAAATTTCTTTATTTTTGCTTATGTTTCCCCCCACCCCGTGATTGTTGTTTCCTACAATGTGGCAGATCTCAAAACAGCAGCACTAGAGCCAAGAACCATGTCCCAGATGCTGTAGGTTATGTGGAATATGCTGAAATCCATTGCATACTGGCTGTATCCACCTTTAGTTTGCTGGGGCGTGAGCTATTCTCTGCTGAGGCTTGTTGGTTTTAGGACACAAACACCCCATACACCCACAAGTGTATCTGAGAAGGGCCAATGTTAACTCACAGCTGTATGATAGAAAATGGCTCTAGGATAAGTGGTAAGGGAAGTTGCACGAGGGGGTACATTGTGGGACATAGACCAAAAAGAACCCCCAGGCTGGGTGCACAGAGAATGGGGTGGCTGGATGGAAGCTTCACCCAGGCTGCCCATTTGGCGCTGTGGAGGGTTTGAAAGGTAGCAGGTTGGCTCCTTGGGGAGGATCACAGGGGGGTAGGGGAGCTCAGCTGTGAGCAGGAATAGAAGCTCTGCTGGGCAGTCGTAGCATTAGGCCTTCCATCCGGGGAGCGAGAAGTAGAAGGTTGCTGAACACAGTTATGTTTACTCTGGTGAAATTAAAGTGGAGTGGTTTTTCAAACCCAGAAGTTGGAGGTATAGTCAATCAATGAGGTTCAAAGAGGAGATTGGCAGGGCACCCAAAACAGAGCTAGGAAAAGCAGCTAGGATGGCCCAACATTCAGAAGCTGGCATCCAGCAAGGAAGCTGTGGGGTAAAAGGGGTACACTAATGCCCCAGAGACACAAGGGTTGAACAAGGTGTGTGCCCAGGAAGGGGCAGGATGTGAAAAGTGCTGTGCTTCCTATCCAAAGGATGTGTGCTCTTCTCCGCAGTTGCTCTAGCAGAGGGATACTTGGAGGGAAGTGTCACTCAAAGACGTGTAGTTAAACAGTAGGTGTAAATCTCTGGAGGATAAGATGGGGGCAGTGCTTACATGTTACAACTGGAGCTTCAGACAGAACTGGGACTCTCATGGATTCAAATGTAAGAGACATTCACATTCCAGAGCCTGTCACTCCTCCCCTCCCCGCCAACCAGAGCTTTCATTTCCTGAGGCCCTTGGGAGCTGCTCCCGCATGCTCTCAGTTCCCCCCCATTCCCATGGCTCTTAAGGGGCCTGCTAGGGCTCCCTGATTGTCAGGGGGAATAAAAATAATCAACAGGGGTAGCAATCAGATAAACATGCCAGGAAAGGTTCATATCAAATGGTGATTCTGCTTAACAGTTATCTCCATACTCTCTCCTCTTTGTCGGTCTTGTCCAGTTAGTCCCTGCTCCAAAGAGCTTACAAATCTATGTGCTAGCCTGTGTTTGTACAGCACCTTGCATGGTGAGCCCAGATCTTTGTGGGTCCCTGGGCTCTACCATAATAAACATGATTAATAATCAGGCAGTGGTAAGGACAGATGCTGATAGGGAAGAGAATGAAGCCCAGCTCCTCCAAAATGTATTTAGGCTCCTAACTTCCATGGAATTCAATGGGAGTTGTGACACCTGCCAGGGTACCGAGGGCTACAAGGTACCTTGCTACCACCTACTCCCTGACTCCCCATGGCACGGGCAACACGAGCACTCCCCTCTAGACCTGGCAGACCCACTGTCACTGCGCAGGTTAGGGATAGGCACATTCCAACCCCTGAGCATCTCCCTGGAGTGTTGCCCCCAGTCCACTGGACACTCACAGTATTTACCAATTTGCTGCTTCCAAAGCAGCAGCACATCCCAGCTCACCAGTTGCACCTCAGATCACTGCTCTGCTTTCACACAGCTCTTAAGATACATTTATAGTGAAATCAAGTCTATGTAACAAAGCCCAGAGATTCAAGTAGAAGAATTGGAAACAAAGGGTTACATATAAAATAAAATCGTAACACATTCTACAGCCTAGACTTAATTAACAAAATACTCTCCTGTCTAAGACTACTGCTCCCCCAAACTCCTGCAGCACTCTCCAGCCAGGCTGGCTGTGATCCTTCTTTCATGAGGCATGCACTGCCAGGTGCATCACGAATTCAGTATGCAAAAGTAAAACTGAGTGATAGGCATGTGACCTTGTTCAGTTTCTGTTCCTGGCATGCATGGGTGGAGTTCTTAGACTTGGGTTTTCAGTGGGAATACTTGCAATTTCAAATCTTGAAGTGTTCTTTCTGCAAATATTTTGCTTAAGATTTGCTGGGTTGTTTGTTTGCTTGTTTGTTTGTTTGTTTTTATGGCAGGGGGAACCTATTCCTGACAATGACCTTTTTCACTCTAGTATTCATGGAAAACATAAAATGGTGAGAACCCAGAGAAAGGTAATTTTTGAGGGGGTAAAAAAAAGCACAAAAAAGCCAGCTGATTACTAGGGAAGGTGTTTTTGCAGCTTTTGTCTAGTTCTAACTGTCAGCTAGTTTCAAAGTCACCCATAGAACTCATCTCTAAAAAGCAGGGGTTGACACTTTCAAAGCAGCCTCAGGGATTCCGACGCATCTTCCATTAAGTATAATGGAAAAATGGGTGGAGACGGTATGTCTACTCTTCAAGCTAGGGCTGTAAATTCCAGCTCAAGGAGATATACCCATGCTAGCTCTGACTGAGCTAGTTGTGATGGGTTCGATCACAGAGACCCCCTTGGGACTGTCACCTGATGTGCTGAGACTACCTCTGAGCCCGTTTTCTCTGCCAGTTTGGGCCTCCAGAAGCCTGTCTTGTTGAGCCAGATATGCTAATCTGCTGCAACACAGACCCAGGGTCTGACCCATGCCCCCAAAGCTGCAGACTTAACTGAAAACGGCTTAGCGAGTGCTCCTGTCTCTAGCGCCCAGACACCCAGCTCCCAATGGGATCAAAACCCCAAATAAATCCGTTTTACTCTGTATAAAGCTTATACAGGGTAAACTCATAAATTGTCTGCCCTCTAGAACACTGATAGAGAGATATGCACAGCTGTTTGCTCCCCCAGGCATTACTTACTTACTCTGTTAATTAATAAGCAAAAGTGATTTTATTAAGTACAAAAAGTAGAATTTAAGTGGTTCCAAGGAATAACAGACAGAACAAAGTTAGTTACCAAGCAAAATAAAACAAAACACACAAGTCTAAGCCTAATACAGTATGAAACTGAATACAGGTAAATCTCACCCTCAGAGATATCCCAATAAGCTTCTTTCACAGACTGGGCCCAATTCTTTTCAGACCAACGTTGTGGTTTTTGGCCTGGGTCCAGCAATCACTCACACCCCCGTAGATACATTCCTTTGTCCCAGTTTCTTTCAGGCATCTCTTTGGGTTGGAGAGGCCATCTCTTGTGCCAGCTGAAGAAAAAATGGAGGGGCTTCCAGGGTCTTTTATATTCTCTTTCTTGTGGGCAGAAACCCCTTTGTTCTTCTGTGAAAAATCACACCAACAAGATGGAGTTTGTAGCCACCTGGGCAAGTCACATGTCCATGAATGATTCAGCTTTTTGCAGGCCGACACCATTGTTTACATGTTAGATTGGTGTCTCCCAAAGTCCATTGTCAGTTAAGTGTTTCTTGATTGGGCACTTACTGAGAATAGTCCTTTCTCAAGAAGCTGACCAAATGCTTCACTGAGGCTACTTAGAATCAAACACATTGAGATACAAGTACATAGCCAATATTCATAACTTCAAATACAAAAATGATACACACATACAGACAGCACAATCATAACCAACAAATTACAACCTTTCCGTAGACACCTTACTTGACCTCCTTTATAAAAGATTTGGAGCAACTATAGGACCTTGGTTGCAACAATGATCTATACAGTCACAGTTCATGTCAATAAAGTCACACTAGTGAACTAAAAATAGAACTGTAGCCACTGCGGTGCAAACGACACTTGCACTTGGTGGTGTGGGCCCTGTTTAAGGGTCCTGGACACCATCTGACCCTGTCTCTCGCCACAGTATAATAAAAGAGCTAGTTTTGATTCAATTGAGAGTCTCATTACATGCTGCAGCGCTGACATCACTGATACCTAGGTCTAAGTATTAGACTTACTTTGTGACAGTGTCTTTATTGCAAGAAATTGCCCAGTGTGCACCAGCAGTGAGGCTCCCCCACTAACTGTGTTGAGTGTGGGGCCCTGAAGACATCTTGGCAAGTGGCCAGCCAGGTGGCTGGTGGAGAGGCGTGGCAAGCGGCTAACAGGGAGGCTGGTGGAGAGGGCCAGAGCAGAGAGGCACGGCAATCAGCCATTGGGGCGATGAGCATGTGCCAGAGCAGTGGAGAGTTTAAGGTGCCTCCTTACCCGCCCCGCCCCTGCCACACACACACAGGGTGGGAGGTGAACTCTGTGGATGAACCTCTGAACTCTGGGGCTGCACTGGCCAAGGTTAGCAACTGTGAGTGGGGTACAGAGAAAGGACGGGCACGTTAAAGGGACTTTTGGGTTGCTGGACTTAAGAACCTGAGGGGAAAAGGACACTGCCCAACTTATTTGGGGGTGGGTTATGTTTATGAACCCTAGTTGTGGTGTTTTCCCAAATTAATGTTGAGTTACTTCCCTCCTTTTATTAAAAGTTTTTGCTACACTCAGACTCCGTGCTTGCGAGAGGGAAAGTATTGCCTCTTAGAGGCGCTCAGAGGGTGGTGTGTAATTGTCCCAGGTCACTGGGTGGGGGCTCGAGACGGTTTTGTGTTGTATTGGTGAAAAGGAACCCCTAGATACTGAACCCGGCCCTTGTTGCTGCTGGCTCCACATGGCGGCAGGGTTACACCTAAATCCTTTCAATTGCTCTCTCATCCAATGTTTCCAGCCGTTCTTTTAACTGCTGCTGTACCTCACAGGGGTTTTATGAGTCCTAACGATCTTTTGCAAAAAGCATCTCAATCCTTGCAAAGGCTGTCACAGGGCAGCTGGCCCCAGAAAGTGAAGCAGGACCAGCACCCCTGGGCCAGAACAAGTGCTCCCAGTTTGGCCAATTAAGAGGGCTGGGCAGCACCTAGGGCTACAGAAGATCAGAGAGAATCTCAGACCCAGTGAGCCAGGGCTGCCTGGAGCCAGGGCTGCCTGGGACCAGGAGACTGGCAGGATAGGAGGGCTGCCATAGCCAGAAAGCATTTCCTGGGGGAGGGAGGCTGAATGCAAAGAGCAGCAAGAAGGGTTTGCTGGCTGACTTCCCCAAGCCAGAAAGCCAGGGCCAGAGAAGACGGAAGGCAGGAGAAAGCAGCAGGGGGAAATTACCTGCTGGCTATAAACTGGAGAGCCGAAGCTGAGCGCTGGAGAGGGCTGAAAGCAGGGGAGGGCTTAGAAAAATCCGATAGAAAAGATCTCATTTTCTATTAGAGTCGATATGACTTCTCCATAGCAGGAGTAGCTGTATTCACAGCAATTGTAGATAGGCCAGGAGTAAGGAGGGGTAAGCAGCCTGGGGAACAGGGCTGCCATTTCTATCTTTCACTTTTGTGGAGGGACATTCCCTTCACCCCATTTCAGATCATGCCTTTCACCCACATTTGTGCTGGAGGCAGCTAAGTTACACAGCTCCTCTAAGAGGATGGATACATTTGAGCTGGGAGTCCCAGCTCAATTAGAGGTATCTGCGCTAGCTCTCCTTGAGCTAGCGGCTAAAGAGAGCTGTGTGTCCGTGGCAGCACGGACGGTCCCTTGAGCTAGCTGCCCTGAGAACAATTGCACCTGCCCTTTGGAAATGTACTCAGTAACTGTGATTTTTAGATGCTAGCTCCAGGAGAGCTAGCAGGGGGACGACCATGCAAGCTGGGAATCGCAGCTCCCCTGGGGAGGTACCCATGGTCATGCGATCATCCAGGAAATGCTAAGCCCCCGCACGGGAGGTGGGGACAGGAGAACCGCCTCTGCACCCCTCTCCATAAAACATCTCCTCAGCTCATATTAAAAATCCTGCCGTGGCTTTTTAGCACAATGGGGAAATGAAGAGAACCTTCTCTGTTCAGGACATTGGGGACATCACTAGAATTTCATCCATCTGTGATTGGCCCTCAGACCGTCATGGTCTATTTATTTCTCAGCCAAAGTTTTTCAGCCATCTGCTCAAGTGGAACCGCTTCCAGCATTTATTCCCAATAGTGGTCCTCGGAGGGAATGTGTGGATTTTTTCCAGTATGACAGCATCACTGTTCTCCCCCCAAAAAACTCCAAACAGATGACTGGTGGGGAGCCCTCCCCTGCTCTGCACCCCCAGCCTTGGATTTTAAGCAATTGGTCAAGAAAGCACAGAAGGGTTTTTCTGTGACTGAAAGCTGCAAAATGGGACCAGTGTTTTTTAAAGGGCTCCTATGCAGAGATGTTAGCGAGGGTGCCATGGATACTCAGCTTAGAACAGCATCCTTGCCGGTTCTTTTGTGAGCGATCAACAACAAAAATACAGCCACCCACTGCTGAATCTGCTCAGGGAGGGACAGGGGCTGTGGGCTGGCAGTGTAGCTGATCCAGATTCACATTCTGCGCCCCGCCAGCAGTTCAGTGGCTGAGCCTTGCTGATTGTGCAGATGCTTCACCAGACAATGATATCAAGAATTATTATCTCCTTAAAGTGTGTGTGTGGGGGGAAGCATCTGATTTTCCAGAGAGCCAACTGAAAGCGTTTTGGGAAGGGGCTTGTGTCCATGATGGCCCCTGACTGGGGATAGAAAGGGATTCAGTGAATCAGGGAACGGCTTGCAGAGGTTGGGTATCCTCAGGAGGTTGTTTATACTGAGCAGAAAGTGGGTCTATTCCAACGACAACAGTGCCCAGCATTCTAGTCACCCCTTACTTGGGGGCTGCTACTTGCTCCCTCTGGGACTTCCAGGTAGTCTCAATTTTTCTGAGCCTCGGTTTCTCCACCTTTGAAAGGAGGAGAATTTTACTGACATGGCTCACAGGCTTAGGGCAGGTCTACATTCAAACACTGCATTGGTGGAGCTGCAGAGATGCAGCTGTGCTGCTGTAGTGTTTTAATGCAGACTCTCTGCGCCTACTGGAAAGCGCTGTCCCCTCGGTGTACTTAATCCACCTCCCTGAGAGGCGGTAGCTATGGGGGCAGGAGCAGCTCTTCCACCAACATAGCATGGTCTACACAGGGGGATTAGGTCAGTAGAGCACCAAGTCATTCAGAGGCTTGGATTTTTCACACACCCAACTGAAACCGCTATAGGTCTGTCATGTAGACCAGAGCTTAGTGAGTATTTTAAAAGCATTCACAGAGCCACCAATGAAAGGGTATTTGCAAATACAAAGGATGGAACAATGTGTTTACAAGTGGGGGCGCCAATCTGGATCCTAGACCAACAACAGCAGGCCAGGCTAGCTAGTAGGAAACATGAAGCCATGTGGTGCATGCCCTTTTACCCCAAACAAAAAGAAAAGTCAGGCTCTCTGAAGTCCCCTAGGGACTTGGCTGCTGCTACGGATTTTACATGCAAGGTGCTCAGAGACCGTGAGGGGATAAAATCCTAAAATGGATAGATTTGCTGGAGTGATATCAGCATGGTGATCACAGTAGACCCCAGACTCCTCTAAACCGCAGGGACAACAAAATGGGGGTGGGGGAGGGGTGTTCGAGAAATCCCTCTCAGTGTATTATTTACTAGTAGCTGTAAACCCGTGATGTCACACAGGTGTGGCAGCTGAGCCAAGTAATCCACCCACTGTGCAGTCTGCCTCATGCAACCAATGAAATGGTCACATGCAAATTAGCTGAGAAGTAAGATAGTGATTGGTTGAGTTACCTCTGATATCACAAGGGTCTAGGAGTCTTGACATGGCATAGGTACATGCCTTGCTGTAAGTGTACACCGCACATTTGGATTGGTACCAGACCATGATTCGCAGGGGCAATTGAACCTGGGGATATTCTGAACAAATTGCTCTCAGCCATGCTTATAGCTGTGGCCATCATTTCACCCCGACTCAGACAGTGTAGACTTCAGAGCGACACAGAGACAGGTGACAATATAGATTATTTGTATTGCAGTAGCAATGGACCCTAGTCATGGATCTCATTGTGCTAGGTGCTGTGCAGACATACAGCTAAAAGGGTTGGCTTCGGCATTACAATGGACTGGAGGGTTCAATCATCTCACTAGTTGCACAAGCGCAATCCCAGCTGATTGCAGCTGGTGGGATGCCCAAGCCCCAGCTGCAGAACCCACAGGGGGCCCCAGGGTGAGTGAGTTCAGCACCCCCACCCCATCAGCTCAGACTCCCATAGCTAATGCCTCCAATTCAGCCTCCAATTCAGCCCCCACCGCCACTCAGTTCAGCCCTCCAGCTCTGCCAGGCCTGGGGGGACTGCAGCAGCATCCCCTCCCCCTTCCAGGCAGGGGGGAATCTCCAGAAGTTCTTCACCTCCCTACCCCCTCCATGCAGCTGCCTGGGCAAGGAGGTTTCAGAAACACCATCCTGTCCCCGTTGCTCACAGGAGGGGGGAGCAGGGGGCAGAGCCACCCTGAGCTGCTGGGCTCTTTAATCTCCCTCCCCCACCCCGGAGAACAGCTTCCGGTTGCTAGGGAGGGGCCGGGAGAGAGCACGCTGTGGAGCGGAGGTTATTCTGCCCCAGGAGGCCGGCAAGCGGGGCAGATGGCCAAGCAGAGGCCTCATTAACTGGAGGACTGGAGCTTCTTGCATCATTGTCACTCACGACAATGCCGCAAGAGCAGGCGACACTGCAGCCAGGTGGGGGCTCCGTGGGCTAGTCCTGGGTTCCAGGCTCCCCCTCGCCATGGGTGGAGACCCCTCTCCCTGCCTGGAGAGAGTGTGGAATTCACCGGACATCACCAATGCCATCATCAGGTCATGCTCCTTGGATCTGTACCAGCCACCTTGGTCAGTAGCACACTGTGACCCCAAACCCCCCAGCCTCAGGCTCTGCACTGTGGCATGCCTAGTCCGGTTCTCTGCGGAGCTTGGTGTCTGTCTCTGTGCTGCTGGTGCCAGCCCAGGCACCACTGCTGGGTCTCAGCTGCCCCTGCATCTGATCCCCAGATCGCACCCTCGACCATGGGTTCTGCCAGTCCTGTCCCCTGCTCGCTGACTGTAGCAGCCACACCTGTGCTTCCCACTCCCACAGGACACAGACAGCACCACACAGATGCCCCTCGTAGTCACTGATCAGGGGCCTGGCCCCATGTGCTCAGCAGAACCACATGGTCAGGCTGCTCTCTGGACCTATTCCCCAGACCACAGCTGGCTCATCCTGCTGTATCCCAACAGCACGGTAGCCACTCAGCACCCCCCGCCCCCGAGACCTTGCCACAGAATTTCCTGCCCACTCTCTGCTCAGTTCCTGTTTATTTATCTCCCCCCTACCCCCATCAGGGCTCCAGAGGCAGAGCCAGTTTGGGTGGGGTGAGAATTCACATTTCCCCAGTGCAATTTCACTCCCCCTCCCAAAAATAACAAGGTGCCCCAGTTAAAATTAGCAAAGGCTCCCCCACTGGGAGATGTTTTTATAGCTGTCTCCAAGAGAGAACATCCCAGTTCTTTCAAAGGGATGTGCTCCCCACAGCTCCACACTGGCACTTCAAGCAAGCTCTCAAAGCAGGGTCCTCCCCAAATCCAAAATAAGATCAGTGAGAAAGTTCCACCCCTGAGCTCAGAGGTGGAGCCCGCTTTGATCTCAGAAGGTTTTCCAACCCCCGCGACGGCCCTTTAACCAGTCCTGTAACCCTAACTCCCCAGCCATGTTCCACCCGGCAACAAGGTACCTTCTAGCTCCCCTTGGAGGAGGACCATCTCCTGCAGTGGGCGTGAGAAGGGCTGGTTGCTAAGGGCCTACCTGCTGGACTATCCTGGCACTTGGGCTGTAATGTTTTCTTTTGCTGCAAGTAAATTGCGCTGGCATTGGGCTTCCAATTCCTCTCATCTTCTCAGTGGTGAGAGTAATTAGGGGGCAGCATCAAAACAGAAGCAAAAGGCAGAGAATACAGGTCACTAAGGATGGCTGAGCAATACAAGCCAAAGACTGTCCTGTGAGGTCTTCAGTGAAAGCTTAAGTCAGACTGATCATTTATATTGTTGTGACGTATATGGACAGATACTATGTAAACAGGCAGTGCATTTACATTCATGAAAACAGGATCTCGGTCAACCTTGGTTGAAGATGCTGCAAGAGACTTGGGTGAGAAGCTTCAGTGGTTAACCTAATCATTAACTTTAGTCTCTAGAAAGCATGTTATGACTTCGGTTTACATGCAACCATTTGTTTCCATTGTTCTTACTCACTATCGCTTGATTCTTTGAAAACAAGAATAAATCTCATCTCACTGTACTTACCACCACAGCACTGAGATATATTTAAAGTGCTGGCCTGGAGCCGAATCTTACAAACTGGGGTGTGCTGTTCCTTTGGGGGCAGCAGACCTGGTATTTCTGTGCGTAGCCAGTGTCATGGCCTGGATATGACAGGGGAACACTTCAGAGGGACTGGGGTACAGCTACCATTAAGCTGCAAGGCAAAGTCAGGGCAGGCTTGGTCCAGAGGAGAGGGCTTGGGTGGCTAAAAAGACTGGTGGTTTGACCACTGGACCATCCTTCCTCTTTAGAGAGTAATTGCTGCATCCTTGGTGATGCTTCTCCAAGTCCTTTCAGGGGGTATGGGCAGATTCAGCTTCGAAGCTATGACCAGAGAGAAAAATCACGACATTCTGTACAGCTGTTTGTAAAGTCTTGCGCATCTCTGTCTTGTGGGTCCACTGTCACTGCTGCTGTCCTCACTCTCACAGCCTGTGCTATGGGCAGCCACTCAGGCTCTTGTCTCTGTAGCAACACAGCTCCCCGGCCTCCTTTTGAAGCATCTGTGGTGAGCGGTGTCTTCCTGTGGGTCACTGATGTCCGTAAATACTTTAAGCCTTGCACTCTTGCATGCTGTGGCATCCGTGCCCCTGCCGTACCATGGTGAAGCAGTTTTCTTAGGTGACTTGTTTGAGCTCCATATCTGGGGGTGAACTCGCTGACATAATCCAACACGCCTTGCGGTGTCTGAATTCCATTACACTTTCGAGTCTCTGCATGTTGAGTTTCTCTTGAATCTTAGATCCGAGGGGTATTTATTATTCCCCGTGGGGTCAATTTCCCTCCAGAGTAGGCCATTTCAGCCCCAGATTGACAATCAGCCTTATTTGGTTTCAGGTTCTGCACAAATTTCCAGTCACTCTGATCAGGCCTGATGTTTGCAAGCCATGCTGCCCAGATACTATTATATTACCATAGTCCCCAGAAGGGCCAGGACCCAACTGTGCTAGGCAATTTACAAACACAGAACAAAAGGACAGGCCCTTCCCCCCCAAAAATGTTCAATCTCAGAATAAGACACAAGCCAACAGGTGGCTACAGGCAGACTGACAGGGAGCACAAGGAAACTATGAGACAATACTGAGTGGGCAGCATGATGGTCAGTGGTCTTAGTCTGAGACCCTCTTTGGACCCTCTCACTCCTTGCGAGCCCTTCTAGCATCTGGGACATGGTGCAGTGGGACGCAGCCAGTGCTGCTCACATCTGAAAGGCAATCTGCCAAACGGGAGATTGAAAGGGCAGATCTTGGAGCTGTCTGTGTCCAGGGGAAATCTGCCAAAACCCTGCTGATGCATCTAATTTGCTGAAGAATTTGGCTCCAGCCATCTCAGCAAACATTTCGTTCCTTGTGGGCAAGTGGAAGTGTTCCCTCTTAAGGTTATAATTCTGCTCCTTGGGGTCACTGCACTGTCTGAATCCACCCCCTTTTCTCCCTGCAATTACTATGGAGCGACCAAGCCTGTTGGCTTCTCTGTGCTGTGAGTGAAGCCATCTGCTGTCATGTTTTGCAGCTCTGCCGCTAGTCTCTTTTTCAAGGCTTGTGCAACATGCTGGGTGATATGTACGAGAGGTTCTCTGTCCTCCTGAAACCATATTGTCCATGTCACCAGGGGACACCCTTTCCAGTGAGCATGTCTTCATACAACACTATTAGCCCATCCACATCTGGCCCAGGTTTGCTGCCAGAGTTTTAATTTGACTGCCACATACAAGCTTTTGACTAGGTCAATCATGTCACATGTGCCTAACTTCATCACTGGCCACCAGCCACTTCCTGCTGCATACTCCCCTCCCCTATAATGATCTCTCAATCCCTGAGCCCTATGTAAATAGGTTATCCCCATAATGAACCCCTCTGATGCTCGTTTCCATGTGGGGGATTCCCCCCCCACTCTCCAAATAATTAAAAACAACTCCCTGTCCCCTCTTCCCATCCAAAAGAAAGAGCTTTAAACCCCTTTTGTATGTGGGCAGTACAAAGAATTAGAACTCAATGAGAACAGAGCTTCCCCCTCCCCCCCCCTCCCCTTCACAGCAGAACAAGTGAGAAGACTATGAACTTGCACCAGTGCAATGGGCAGATCCTTTGCAAAGCTGGCTGGAAGCCAGGCACGGCTGTTTCTGCTTGGTGAGCAGAACCGCTCGCACTGTTCTCATTGAGTCACGTATGATTTATAACATCACACTCCAGTCAGAGACTCTTAATTCAACCTAGGCTCAAAACCGGCCTTTGGTTTCAGCTGGCAATAAGCTCAAACGCCTCTTCCAATTCCCTTGCTTTTGGGAACTGAAATCAGAGCCACAAAGTGACCTTAATGTTGATTTTTGATGTAATTTCTTTGGGAGGGTTACGATGCCCCCGCTTTTATATCTTCCAGTACATTATATATCCTGGGATGGGATCCATCAAACAAAATATTCTGTGGGCCAGATCTTGATCTCAGTTACACCAGAGTAAACTCAGAGGGACTCATCTGAAGTCCAGTGGAGCTCACCCAGATTCATACTGACCTGAAATCACAGCCCAGCCCTGTGTATTTAGGGCTGTGGTTAACATTAATTTGATAACAGGTGACAGTCCCCTCAGAGTCAGCGTGACTTCCCTAGTACAACGCACTGCGTACTGCTGGTGGTATACAACGGACAGACTGTTCCGTGGGTGAGGAACATCTGGGGACATAGTGAAAAGAAATTCAATTTTAGAGAGCAACAAATTCTACTGAGGGAGTTTACATTTGTAATTTACTGGAGTTAGGGCAAGTCTACCAAAACGTCGTATTATTGCCTCTTTGACCTGAGCAGTTAACCAAACATTTGGGCCCTTGCATCGTTCTTTTTGTTAGGAAGAAGAAATGGATGATCTGAGTCAGGTACTTTGGTGCTATCCTGTTTGTTTGCCAAGAATGTGCAAAGTCCTATTTCCCTGAACACAGCAGGAACAAACGGCAGGCAGTTTCCTGGCCCACAATTCCCAAGTCTGTCCCTCCAGTCAGTTCTGTGCCCAAGCATGTCTGTCTCTCTGCTCCATTCCAGGGCCACACTCACGACTGCTTCTCTTACTGTTTGCTGAACAGGCACACACAGCTGCAACCAATATCCCAGCCTCTGTGTTTGCAGTTGGGGAACCCCTCCAATCAGGGCTGGTGCAAGGATATTTTGCGCCCTAGGTGAAACTTCCACCTTGCGTTCCCCCTCCCCTTGCCCCGGAGCATCGCTTATTATAAACTTTCAAAAATGAATACTGCATAATGTGGCATTGTTCATTAGAATTAATACACGTTCGGCTTGAAAATGTATTAATTTCATTATTTAGTCTACATATTTAATGAAAATAAATGGCCTTGGGTCTCCTGCACGTGGCTAGAGTCCCTCCTGCCCATCGTCCCCCATGGATCTGGAAAGGGCTGTTTTGGGGATCAGAGCACAGAGCTGGGAATTGGGATCTGGTTTCTATTCTCCACCCTGGCACCAACTCAATGGATGACTTCAGGCAAGTTACTTCCCCGTTCTGGGTTTCAGCTCCCCCCAGCACTAAGGTGTGAAATGGTTCCTTGCTCCTGGGCTGGAAAGTCCAATGCAGGTGGGAGGGGGTGTCTGAAGGCCTGTGTTCCCCACAGGCGTGAGGCGAGGACAGTGTTCCAGCCTCTGTCATGACCGTCCTGGTTGCTTTACTCTGCCCCATGCCAATCGCTGCTGAAGCCCCTTACTCATAGAATCATAGAATCATAGAATATCAGGGTTGGAAGGGACCTCAGGACGTCATCTAGTCCAACCCCCTGCTCAAAGCAGGACCAATTCCCAACTAAATCATCCCAGCCAGGGCTTTGTCAAGCCAGGCCTTAAAAACCTCCAAGGAAGGAGATTCCACCACCTCCCTAGGTAAAGCATTCCAGTGCTTCACCACCCTCCTAGTGAAATAGTGTTTCCTAATATCCAACCTAGACCTCCCCCACTGCAACTTGAGACCATTGCTCCTTGTTCTGTCATCTGCCACCACTGAGAACAGCCGAGCTCCATCCTCTTTGGAACCCCCCCTCAGGTAGTTGAAAGCAGCTATCAAATCCCCCCTCATTCTTCTCTTCTGGAGACTAAACAATCCCAGTTCCCTCAGCCTCTCCTCATAAGTCATGTGCTCCAGACCCCTAATCATTTTTGTTGCCCTCCGCTGGACTCTTTCCAATATTTCCACATCCTTCTTGTAGTGTGGGGCCCAAAACTGGACACAGTACTCCAGATGAGGCCTCACCAATGTTGCATAAAGGGGAATGATCACATCCCTCGATCTGCTGGCAATGCCCATACTTATACAGCCCAAAATGCCATTAGCCTTCTTGGCAACAAGAGCACACTGTTGACTCATATCCAGCTTCTCGTCCACTGTGACCCCTAGGTCCTTTTCTGCAGAACTGCTATCTAGCCATTCGGTCCCTAGTCTGTAGCAGTGCATAGGATTCTTCCGTCCTAAGTGCAGGACTCTGCACTTGTCCTTGTTGAACCTCATCAGGTTTCTTTTGGCCAATCCTCCAATTTGTCTAGGTCCCTCTGTATCTGATCCCTACCCTCCAGCGTATCTACCACGCCTCCCAGTTTAGTGTCATCTGCAAACTTGCTGAGAGTGCAGTCCACACCATCCTCCAGATCATTAATAAAGATGCCTGTGGGAACTCCAGGGTTCTCAGTACTTCTGAAACTCAGGGCAATTTATTTCGAATGCTGGGCCAGGTCCATATACGCCCCTCAATCCACAGCAGATCTCCCATCAATAATAATACAAGCAATCAGGAGAATGATGAGGGGCAGTTGGCCCAATGCTGGGAGTGGGGAGGATATGGCCCTAATGTGGTCACTAAACTTCTACCTAGTAAAGTTACTGGTGCATCTGCTGTCATTCAGTGGGAGAACAAAAATCTCTTGGGTGCTGCAGCCTGCCCAGGGTTCAACTGCACTTAACCTGAGTTGCTTGCACACTTGCAGTGGTTGTGCACCACGCAACTGGTCACCCATGTTACATGGAAATCTGGCTCTGACAGTGTCGTAATTAGATTTAACAGTTACTGCTGCATTTCCTAGAGCTGTTGTCCCAGGCTGGCTGCAGACTCAGGCAGACAGAACTGTGTTGGCTAGATGCCCATCACCTTTGGAAGATTTTCCTTGTAGCCATAAAGGCTTGAGACAGCCATGTTTCTTCACTGAAAACTTGCAGTGTGCTGCCCCTGAATCCCAGATTAATACCTTGTGTGGGCAGGTGCAGAGCTCACAGCTTGAAGGCCTCTGGTTTAATGGTCTGAGCCAGCACAGAACTAGGAGCCTCAATCTCCTGTGTTCAAAGCAGGACTCCGACAATGGCTCCCCGGGTGACCTTGGGCAAGTCACGTCCCTGTTCTCTGCCTCAGTTTCCCCAAAAATGGGGCTCTATTTACCTGCTCCACAGGGCTGCAGGGATGGATGGGGATGAAGCCTTGGAAGGTGGCACATGCTGAGAATGGTTACACTTTTGCAGCTCTTTAACCCTGTATCCTCTGGCAGGGCCATGATCCATCCCCACAGGTGGACCAGCGGTGGCCATGGTCTCCTCTTCCTTTCCCCCAGCCCGTCCCCCCCTCCCGCCACTGCATTGCTGTCAATAGGGCCAGCTGCAGGCGGGCTGATGTCACCCACTCCGCTCTGCAGCCGACAGCCCTTGGGCAGCAGCCGCTGCTGCGGCAGGGGGTCCGGGACTGCCAGAGCCGGAGGGAGCAGGCTAGGGAGCGATGCGGCAGCCCGGGGGCTCGGGGAGGAGGCAGCTCCGGGCTGGCAGGGGGGGCGTGGGTGGGCAGTGATGTGGGGCGCGGCGGAGGGAGGTGGCGGGGCCCATGGTTGCAGAGGACGCCCGCAGAGGTAGGTGCTAACGCGGCTGCGAGCGGCCCATCCCCTCGCTGGGAGCAATAGTGTAAAAAACAATTTTTGGGCACCGCTTTTTGGCGCCCCCAAATCTTGGCACCCTAGGCGGCCGCCTAGTTCACCTAGTGGTTACAGCGGCCCTGCCTCCAACCACATGTCCTAGCTCTGCTCAGGCTTTGCCATGCTGCCCAGAGCCTTCGGCAGTAGCCTCCCACTGTTTCCAGCTGTCACTATAGAGGGGCATGTAATTGCTCCTTCTATCTAGCCTGAAGGAAGGGTGCTTAGCACACCCATTGACTTAACCAGATCTGTGAGTGATCCACAGATCAAAGACATGCTCCATGGTAGCCATTAACCCCTCCCAGCATAAAGATATTAACCACATGGAAATCCTGTTAGCTCATGGCATTGGGGGCACCAAGTATTGGAGCTGATTCTGAGTTTCATGGCCTTTGAGGGACATGTACCTGTCCCAGCCCTAACTGGGCAGGCAGAAGGGTGGTTGCATGGTCAAGGCATGGGACTGGTGTTCAGGAGGGCTGTCTATTTCAGAGCACTGCAAGCCTCTGACCAATTGCCTAGGATGGACTTCTCAAAAGCACTCAGCACTGGCTTTGCTCTGCTCCCAGTGAAGTCACTGGTAAAACTCCCGGAGTACAATGGGGAAATTCTGCACTTAGTGCTAGATCCACCAGGGAAATTTAGGTACCTAGCTGCCCCTTAAGACTCTTATATTCACATTAGATCCAAGTTTCTGCTGGTGAGCATGCAGATTCATAAGCCAGGCACTCCCCATCTCACCTGCAGGGGCCAACCCAGTAGGTGTGCTCAGAGCCAGCTCAGGAGGTGGTGAAGGTGCCTTGGGAATGTTGTTGAAGTCCCCTGGTGAACCCAGCCCTGTCCTCCTCCACATCCAGTTTTGTTTTTGTCTGAAATTCTTGGGCAAATTCACAACTAGTTTAAGGATTGACCCTATAGCATGCTGACCACCACCCACCTCCACTTCCCCTTCATCAGGGCCCCTTTAAAAACTCACTCCCTTTCCAGTTGTCTTCTCAGCCCCAAGCCTTTAATTCACCCTTCACCAGGCTGGCAGCAGGATTTGTTTAAAAAAAAAAAAACCCTCAAAAGTCCCCAAACCAACACAAAATCTTTCCTCTGGCCCAGCTCCTGGGCTCCCCTAGCAGCCTCAGCTACTTCTCTCCCTGTGGCTTCCTGCTACCTTTTATGTTGGAAGCCCCCGATTCCTGCCAGGTGGTCTCCTGTTGTAATCAGGGCTGGCATAGACTCAGGTTTTCCAGCTCATGGCCGAGTCACCCTGTTGCAGACTTGAAACTGTGTTTTTCAGTGAACAAACTAGTTGTTCTGAGAAATATCCCCCAGCTTTAGTGCCGGGTGCATTTCAAAGCAGGGCGCATACCAAGACACTTAAAGATGGACTCAGGCAGGGGCTTAACTTTAGGGCCTCATTAAAAAAAAAAAATTGATCACAGTACCCACTTTGTCCTCTTATGAATGAACTTTAAAAAGACAGACCAAGCCACTTGGTTGGTGCAGAACTGCTAAAAACTAGGGCTGTCAAGCGATTAAAAAAATTAATCATGATTAATCGCGTGATAAAAAAAATTAATCGTGTTTAATCGTGCGATTAATTGCACTGTTAAACAATAATAGAATAGCATTTATTTAAATATTTTTGGATTTTTTCTACATTTTCAAATATATTGATTTCAATTACAACTCATAATACAAAGTGTACAGTGCTCACTTTATATTTATTTTTGATTACTTGCACTGTAAACAAACAAAAGAAATAGTATTTTTCAATTCACCTAATACAAGTACTGTAATGAAATCTCTTTATCATGAAAGTTGAACTTACAAATGTAGAATTATGTACAAAAAAACTGCATTCAAAAATAAAACAGTGTAAAATTTTAGAGCCTGCAAGTCCACTCAGTCCTACTTCTTGTTCAGCCAATCGCTCAGACAAACAAGTTTGTTTACATTTTCAGGAAATAATGCTGCCTGCTTCTTGTTTACAATGTCACCTGAAAGTGAGAACAGGCGTTTGCATACCACTGTTGTAGCTGGCGTTGCAAGATATTTACGTGCCAGATGCACTAAAGATTCATATGTTTCCACCTTCGACCACCATTCCAGAGGACATGCGTCCATACTGATAATGGGTTCTACTCGATAACAATCCAAAGCAGTGTGGGCCAACGCATGTTCGTTTTCATTATCTGAGTCAGATGCCATCAGCAGATTTTTTTTTTTTTTTGGTGGTTCGGGTTCTGTTGTTTCCACATCGGAGTGTTGCTCTTTTAAGACTTCTGAAAGCATGCTCCACACCTCGTCCCTCAGATTTTGGAAGGCACTTCAGATTCTTAAACCTTGGGTCGAGTGCTGTAGCTATGTTTAGAAATCTCACATTGGTACTTTCTTTGTGTTTTGTCAAATCTGCAGTGGAAGTGTTCTTAAAATGAATAACATGTGCTGGGGCATCATCCAAGACTGCTGTACCATGAAATGTATGGCATAATGCAGGTAAAACAGAGCAGGGGACATACAATTCTCCCGCAAGGAGTTCAGTCACAAATTTAATTAATGCATTATTTGTTTACTGGGCGTTGTCAGCATGGAAGCATGTCCTCTGGAATGATGGCCAAAGCATGAAGGGGCATATGAATGTTTAGCACATCTGGCATGTAAATACCTTGAAATGCCAGCTACAAAACTGCCATGCAAATGCCTGTTCTCTCTTTCTGGTGGCATTGTAAATAAGAAGATGGGAGCATTATCTCCTGTAAATGTAAACAAACTTGTTTGTCTTAGCGATTGACTGAACAAGAAATAGGAATGAGTGGACTTGTAGGCTCTGAAGTTTTACATTGTTTTGTTTTTGAGTACAGTTATGTAACAAAAAAAAATCTATATTTGTAAGTTGCACTTTCACGACAAAGATTTCACTACAGTACTTGTATGAGGTGAATTGAAAAATACTATTCCTTTTGTTCATCATTTTTACAGTGCAAATAATATACACTTTGATTTCAGTTACAACACAGAATACAATATATATGAAAATGTAGAAAAACATCCAAATTATTTAATAAATTTCAATTGGCAATCTACTGTTTAACAGTGCAATTAAAACTGCAGTTAATTGCGATTATTTTTTTTTAATTAATCGCATGAGTTAACTGCGATTAATCGACAGCCCTACTAAAAACATGACCTCGGAGTTACCTGTATGATTATTAATCATGTCTATCACAGTGATGCCCTGTCAGGATGGGGACCCATTGTGTTGGCATTACAAACACACAGAGACAAATGCCTGCACTAGAGAGTTTATTTCTTGCCTATTTAACTACAACTCAAGCCAGCTACACAGAACTGCTTGCCAATGGCTCAGCTTCACCATGGAGGTGGAACACTATTAGAAACCACAGCGGTTCTGGTGGTCTTTCTTTGTGAAATATTGTTGGTTGGCTAGCTGGAAGTCAGAAGTCCTGGCAGATGGCAGCATGTGAGCCGCCCTGCCCTGTCTGTTGGTGGGAGCATTTCACCTCCCCGCCCCCCACACCACCACCACCTGTCCTGAGTTGGGAGGCGGAGAGAAAGAGGGAGTCCAAGAAGAACAGGAGACTTTGGAGCCTGTTTAAGAAGGAACCCAAAATACACTTTTTTCCTAGAATGGACATGGCCACCACTCCCCACCCCCGGCTGACAACCTCAGCAGAGAGGCCCAGAATTGAAGAAGGCCATGGAGACCAAACTCCAGTCTACCCCTCCGCATCGCTCCCCCCAGCACTGGGGTGAGGCACAGAAGCGGGAAGCAGTGAGTAGAAGGCTGGGTGGACCGTTGCCATGCAGTACCTGGTTGCTAGGACCAACCAGAAGACATTGCTCTCCGAGTCTGTCAGGCTGGTGCAGTATTTGTCACAAGCAGCAAATGTGCTAAACCTAAAGAGCACATGTAAAGGGGTGGGGGGAGGCACCCTTCACTGCTCTCAGAGGAGGTTTAAAAGCAGCCCTACACATTTTCAATGGCATCACAGTTGTTGTTTTTTTGGGGGAAAGGAGGTAGTTATTTCTCACTTTAGACATTTCAGGGATAGTAGGCCCTGCCTCGCCCTCCTGAGTGGACAGACCTTAGGGATAATACTACCTAGCTTTTATACAGCACTTCTCATCAATGGCTTTCAAAGTGCTTTAGAAAGCAGGTGAGTATCATTATCCCCATGGGGAAACTGAGGCCAGAAAGAGGCAGTGACTAGTCACCCGGCAGACTAGTACCAAAGCCAGGAATAGAACTCAGGTCTTTGGCCAAAGTTCTACACACTAGCCTCCAACTGGAAGGTGGGATCTGATACTGATGATGCAATGGCTGTAAAAACCATCAGCAACAAAGGAGGAGCTGAGAGTGTGACTGTTCACCTTTAAGAAGCACAGCAGTCTTTGCACTTCACTGTCCCTTTACTTTTTCAGCTGCTGCAGTGCCGCATCTTGGTTGTGTTATTACCATTCCCTTGTCCTGGATAGTGGCTGTCACTCAGCTGTGACGCTCATGCCGCAGAGGTGAAATCAGCCAATTCCAGACTCAACAGCTTGCTTCTTGTGCTAGGGCAGTGCAGCCGGGTTTGGCCGCAGAAGCGCTACACAGACTGCACAGCTGTGTTTATTGCCTCTGCTGACCACTGCAAATCAACTGCAGAAGGCTGGCATGGTCCTGAGCACAGCGTCATTCATTTTAACTCAGCTCTAACATGTTGAGACTATCAGCTGTATAAATATACTCCCCAGGATCTGGGTATGGATCGCATCATTCCTATGACACCTAACTACCTCATTCAAAACTCCTTCTCCCATCCCCAGCCTTTTCCGACTCTAGATGGACACAGGTTTTGTTCCTCTGAAATCAGTGTAAATGTTGCCACTCATCGAATGGGAGCATGATTTGACCCTCTATATGCGGATGACCTACCTTTTCAAAAGGGATTTAGGGGGCCCGGCTTGAGACACCTTCAAACACCTGCTGTTTCAGGAACTGCTGGTCACCCAGCCTCTGGAAATCAGGTCTCTGAAGCTGGCCACCCAAACCTGAGCCCTCCCAAATCACTAGTCACTTTGGACATGTCACTCCCTTTTGCTGCACCACTTTCACGTGCAACGGAAAACCGAGGTCTTAACCGCTTACATCCGTGGACAATCCTGCAGCTCATCTTCTAAGCCAGGGGTAGGCAACCTATGGCACGCGTGCCGAAGGTGGCACGCGAGTTGATTTTCAGTGGCACTCACACTTCCCGGGTCCTGGCCACCGGTCCAGGGGGCTCTGCATTTTAATTTAATTTTAAATGAAGCTTCTTAAACATTTTAAAAACCTTATTTACTTTACATACAACAACAGTTTAGTTGTATATTATAGACTTATAGAAAGAAACCTTCTAAAAACGTTGAAATGTATTACTGGCATGTGAAACCTTAAATTAGAGTGAATAAATGAAGACTTGGCACAGCACTTCTGAAAGGTTGCCGACCCCTGTTCTAAGCAAAAGGGGGTGAACCCCAATATCCTGGCCAAACTCCATTGCAGAGCATTAGTTTCTGTCTGTCTAACACCCTCCTGCCTTAGCAAATAGATCCTCCCTTTTCTCTCCTAATTGGTTGTAAAACATTGCTGTGCACTCTTAAATAGCTGCTGCATTCCACCGCAGAGCTGGCTGCATTTCACTGACAAAATAGTGTCTTCATACCTGGAGCCAAACCCAGCTCCCACTGATGTGTCAGATTGGCTGGATGGAGGCTTGGAAGGATTAGATGCCCCAAAAAGAAAAAAAAAAAAAAAAAAGCCGCGATCGCGATCTGTGGCACTTCGGCGGCAGCTCTACTGCCGCTGCTTCATTCTTTGGCGGCTGGTCCTTCGCTCCGAGAGGGAGTGAGGGACCCGCCGCCGAATTGCCGCCGAAGAGCCGGACGTGCCGCGCCTCTCCGTTGGCCGCCCCAAGCACCTACTTGCTGAGCTGGTGCCTGGAGCTGGCCCTGGTTGCTGCAGTGAAGTTCTGTGTAGTTGCTGCAACCGCTGTGTGTTTCTAGGTGGCTATCAGTTTACTACAACAGAAATGCAAGTTATTGTTTTGAACATGCCAACATATGCTACTTTAATCTAATGCTGAGGACTCGGCTGCCACTGAGCTCAACTCCCTGCCACACACGGGTGTCTGTAAGCTGCGGAGGCTGCAGGGAGCTGTGATTTTCGCTCCTGGAGTCCATTTTCAATCACCCTTTCTAACTGACACAGAGAAGGAAAAGTGACAATTCTTGCTCATCCCCTCCATTCTGGGGTCTGGCACGGCTTGGTGCCACGCTCACACGACGAACCAGACCTGTTACAAACAACCCTGGGAATCTGAGGTGAGAGCTCTGTCTCCTACCAGGTTTGGTTTATTGCTCAGCCACATGTGCATGCATGCCAGGGACATCTCGGCTCCTTCTTGTGCTTCTCCATTTGCCTCACGCAGCTGCTGTCTCCCGACTTTCCTTGTCAATATGTCACATCCTTCCTGCTCCCCCCACCCTCTGGTTTTTAATTGATACTCTCTGCGCGTCCTCGAGAGTTTCCCAAGTTGCCCTGCTAAACACAGCAAGGCCCAGATCCTGGAAGGCGAGCCCAGACAGAGTTCACTGGCTGCCCACGGGGCTGTGCCTCTGGGATGGGGGGGGGGGAGGGGGGCGAGTGGTACCCCTGCAGCAGGCAACAGAGCCACTGAGCAGCAGCTACGTTCCTCTGCTGAACCAAGGCTCCATTGACCATGCATCTTCCCCTTCCTGCCCAAAGCTGGGGCATGAAGAGCCCACCCTGAGCTTGGCTCTGGTAGGCTTTCACCATGTGCTATCCACAAACGCCCCCCCCCCCGCAACACCTCTTTGTATTGCCAAACCATTCTGGGTTTGAGGGTATGTCTACACTACGAAATTAGATCGAATTAATAGAAGCCGGTTTTATAGAAATCGGTTGTATACAGCCGATTTTGTGTGTCCCCACATAAAATGCTCTAAGTGCTCTAGTCGGCGGACCGCGTCCACAGTACCGAGGCTAGCGTCGACTTCCGGAGCATTGCACTATGGGTAGCTATCCCACAGTTCCCGCAGTCTCCGCCGCCCATTGGAATTCTGGGTTGAGATCCCAATGCCCGAATGATGCAAAACAGTGTCACAGGGGGTTCTGGGTACATGTCGTCAGGCCCCTCCCCCTCCGTCAGAGCAACGGCAGACAATAGATTCGCGCCTTTTTACCTGGGTTACTTGTGCAGACAACATACCACGGCAAGCATGGAGCCCGCTCAGCTCAGCTCACCGTCACCATATGTCATCTGGGTGCCGGCAGACGTGGGACTGCATTGCTACACAGCAGCAGCAGCTAACTGCCTTTTGGCGGTAGATGGTGCAGCATGACTGGTAGCCTTCATTGGCGATCTGGGTGCCGGCAGCCGTGGGGCTGCATTGCACCAGCCTTTTGCCTTTTGGCAGTAGATGGTTTATTACGACTGGTAACCGTCCTCGTCGTACAGCAGTGGCTGTCGATCATGGGCACCTGGGCAGACATGCTCAGTCCTATGGAACTGTCTTGATGATGATGGTTATCAGTTGTAGTATGCCATTTTCTGCCACGTGCCCTGTTGGCTCATTGCACGTTGCAGAGTCTTCCCTGAGCAGCAGATCGTGCAATAGGCCTGAAGGCTAACTGCCAAGCGCCCAGAAAATGCCGAGGGCTATCAGTCATGCTGCACCGTCGTCTTAAGATGTAAAAAATAGATTTGTTCTGTATTCATTTCCTTCCCCCCTTCCTCTGTCAAATCAACGGCCTGCTAAACCCAGGCTTTTGAGTTAAATCTCTGGGGGGGGGGTCCATTCTGTGTGACAGTTGTTTGTGTTTCTCCCTGATGCAAAGCCACCTTTCTTGATTTTAATTCCCTGTACCTGTACGCCATGTCGTCACTCGCCCCTCCCTCCTTCCCCTGGTCCGTCAGATACTAGTTTCGCGCCTTTTTTAAGACCAGACGCCATAGCTAGCACTGGGATCATGGAGCCCGCTCAGATCACCGCGGCAATTATGAGCACTATGAACACCACGCGCATTGTCCTGGAGTATATGCAGAGCCAGGACATGCCAAGGCAAAACCAGGACCAGCCGAGGAGGAGGCGATTGCAGCGCGGCGACGAGAGTGATGAGGAAATGGACATGGACCTAGACCTCTCACAAGGCACAGGCCCCAGCAATGTGGAAATCATGGTGTTCCTGGGGCAGGTTGATGCCGTGGAATGCCGATTCTGGGCCCGGGAAACAAGCACAGACTGTTGGGACCGCATCGTGCTGCAGGTGTGGGACGATTCCCAGTGGCTGCGAAACTTTCACATGCGTAAGGGCACTTTCATGGAACTTTGTGACTTGCTTTCCCCTGCCCTGAAGCGCCAGAATACCAGGATGAGAGCAGCCCTCACAGTTGAGAAGCGAGTGGCGATAGCCCTGTGGAAGCTTGCAACGCCAGACAGCTACCGGTCAGTCGGGAATCAATTTGGAGTGGGCAAATCTACTGTGGGGGCTGCTGTGATCCAAGTTGCCAGGGCAATGAGAGACCTGGTGATATCAAGGGTAGTGACTCTGGGAAACGTGCAGGCCATAGTGGATGGCTTTGCTGCAATGGGATTCCCAAACTGTGGTGGGGCGATAGACGGAACCCATATCCCTATCTTGGCACCGGAGCACCAAGCCACCGAGTACATAAACCGCAAGGGGTACTTTTCAATGCTGCTGCAAGCCCTGGTGGATCACAAGGGACGTTTCACCGACATCAACGTGGGCTGGCTGGGAAGGGTACATGATGCTCGCGTCTTCAGGCACTCTGTTCTGTTTCGAAAGCTGGAGGAAGGGACTTTCTTCCCGGACCAGAAAATAACCATTGGGGATGTTGAAATGCCTATCGTGATCCTTGGGGACCCAGCCTACCCCTTAATGCCATGGCTCATGAAGCCGTACACAGGCAGCCTGGACAGGAGTCAGGACCTGTTCAACTACAGGCTGAGCAAGTGCCGAATGGTGGTGGAATGTGCATTTGGGTGTTTAAAAGCGCGCTGGCGCAGCTTATTGACTCGCTCAGACCTTAGCGAAAAGAATATCCCCATTGTTATTGCTGCTTGCTGTGCGCTCCACAATATCTGTGAGAGTATGGGGGAGACATTTATGGCGGGGTGGGAGGTTGAGGCAAATCGCCTGGCCGCTGATTACGCGCAGCCAGACACCAGGGCGGTTAGAGGAGCACAGCATGGCGCGGTGCGCATCAGAGAAGCTTTGAAAACGAGTTTTGTGACTGGCCAGGCTACGGTGTGAAACTTCTGTTTGTTTCTCCTTGATGAAATCTCCGCCCCCCCCCACCCACCCGGTTAACTCTACTTCCCTGTAAACCAACCACCCCACCCTCCCCTACCCTCCCCCCTTCAAGCACCACTTGCAGAGGCAATAAAGTCATTGTTACTTCACATTCATGCATTCTTTATTAATTCATCACACAACTAGGGGGATAATTGCAAAGGTAGCCCGGGATGGGTGGGGGAGGAGGGAAGGAAAAGGACACACTGCAGTTTAAAACTTTAAAACTTTAACACTTATTGCTCGGGAAATCATCTAGGGTGGAGTGACTGGGTGGCCGGAGGCCCCCCCACTGTGTTCTTGGGTGTCTGGGTGAGGAGGCAATGGGACTTGGGGAGGAGGGCTGTTGGTTACACAGGGGCTGTAGCGGCGGTCTCTGCTCCTGCTGCCTTTCCTGCAGCTCAACCATACGCTGGAGCATATCAGTTTGATGCTCCAGCAGCTGGAGCATCGACTCTTGCCTTCTGTGTGCAAGCTGACCCCACCTCTCATCTTCAGCCCGCGATTCAGCACGCCACCTCTCCTCTCGCTCATATTGGGCTTTTCTATAATCAGTCATTGACTGCCTCCACGCATTCTGCTGTGCTCTGTCAGCGTGGGAGGCAGTCTGTAGTTCTGTAAACATTTCATCATGCGTCCTTCGCTTTCGGTTTCGAATCTTCACTAGCCTCTGTGAAGGAGAAAGATTTGCAGCTGGTGGAGGAGAAGGGAGAGGTGGTTAAAAAAGACACATTTTAGAGAACAATGGGTACACTCTTTCACGTTAAATTTTGCTGTTCACATTACACAGCACATGTGCTTTCGTTACAAAGTCGCATTTTTCCTCTTATATTGAGGGCCTGCCGGTTTGGTGTGAGAGATCACTCACGCAGTGCCAGGTCACAGATTTCAGCTTGCAGGCAGCCATGGTAAGACACAGTCTTTTGGCTTTTTTAACCTTCTTAACATGTGGGGATGGTTTCAAACAGTACTGCTCTCATTAACCATACCAAGCACCCGTTGGGTTGGCCATTTAAAATGGGTTTGAAATGTAAAAGGAGGGGCTGCGGTTTCAGGGTTAACATGAAGCACAAACCCAACTACTTCCCCTCCCCCACACACCCAATTCTCTGGGATGATCACTTCACCCCTCCCCCCCCACCGCGTGGCTAACAGCGGGGAATATTTCTGTTCAGCAGAGCAGGAAGGGGCACCTCTGAATGTCCCCTTAATAAAATTGCCCCATTTCAACCAGGTGACCGTGAATGATATCACTCTCCTGAGGATAACAAAGAGCGATAAGGAATGGATGTTGTCTGCATGCCAGCAAACACCGGGACCATACGCTGCCATGCTTTGTTATGCAATGATTCCAGACTACGTGCTACTGGCCTGGCGTGGTAAAGTGTCCTACCATGGCGGACGGGATAAGGCAGCCCTCCCCAGAAACCTTTTGCAAAGGCTTTGGGAGTACATGAAGGAGAGCTTTCTGGAGATGTCCCTGGAGGATTTCCGCTCCATCCCCATACACGTTAACACACTTTTCCAGTAGCTGTACTGGCCGCGATTGCCAGGGCAAATTAATCATTAATCATTAAACACGCTTGCTTTTAAACCATGTGTAATATTTACAAAGGTACACTCACCAGAGGTCCCCTGTGTGCCCCCAGGGTCTTGGGTGAGTTCGGGGGTTACTGGTTCCAGGTCCAGGGTGATAAACATATCCTGGCTGTTGGGGAAACCGGTTTCTCCGCTTCCTTGCTGCTGTGAGCTATTTACATTATCTTCATCCTCATCTTCCTCGTACCCCGAACCCGCTTCCCTGTGTGTTTCTCCAGTGAGGGACTCATAGCACACGGTTGGGGTAGTGGTGGCTGCACCCCCTAGAATGGCATGCAGCTCTGCGTAGAAGCGGCATGTTTGCGGCTCAGCCCCGGACCTTCCATTTGCTTCTCTGGCTTTGTGGTAGGCTTGCCTTAGCTCCTTAATTTTAACCCGGCACTGCTGTGCGTCCCTGTTATGGCCTCTGTCCTTCATGGCCTTGGAGACCTTTTCTAATATTTTGCCATTTCATTTACTGCTTCGGAGTTCAGCCAGCACTGATTCATCTCCCCATATGGCGAGCAGATCCCGTACCTCCCATTCTGTCCATGCTGGAGCTCTTTTGCTATCCTGGGACTCCATCACGGTTACCTGTGCTGATGAGCTCTGCGTGGTCACCTGTGCTCTCCACGCTCAGCAAACAGGAAATGAAATTCAAACATTCGCGGGGCTTTTCCTGTCTACCTGGCCAGTGCATCTGAGTTGAGAGTGCTGTCCAGAGCAGTCACAATGAAGCACTGTGGGATAGCTCCCGGAGGCCAATAACGTCAAATTCGTCCACACTAACCCAATTCCGACCCCCTAAGGCCGATTTTATCGCTAATCCCCTCATCGGAGGTGGAGTAAAGAAACCGGTTTAAAGGGCCCTTTAAGTCGAAAGAAAGGGGTTCGTCGTGTGAACGTGTCCAGGCTTAATTCGATTTAACGCGGCTAAAGTCGACCTAAACTCGTAGTGTAGACCAGGCCTGGGTTCCACTGCCCGTTTGGGCTCCCACAGCCACAGGGGGCTGATTAGTATTAGATGGGGAGCTCTTTGGGGCAAGGACCATCCATTTGTACAGCACCTCACACAATTGGCTTGTGGTGCATGGCTGGTCCGCCTAGGCCCTACCACAATGCAAAGAACAGTACTAGGGTTTGCCCATCCGGCGTTAAGGCAGGCAGTGTGATCTAGTGGGTAGCCCACTGAGTTGGGAGTCAGAAGTTTGGTTTTTATTCCTAGCTCTGCTACTGACTTGTTGTGCGGCCCTGAGCCAGTCACTTGGCTTCTGGTTCCCCTCCCTCCCTTTGTCTCTCTTGTCTATGTAGCCCATAAGCACTGCCTCTTATGATGTCTTTGTGTGGGGCTGGTAGAAGTAGGCCCTGATTTCGGTGCTCCTCTAATATAAATAATTGGAATCATCCAAAGCCTAATGAAGTCAATGGGCTTTGAGTCAGGCCCTGCTGGGTTGGATATTCACCTTCTAACATTGGGAGCAGGATACTGGGCTGGATGGACTGGTAGGATCTGTCCCCCTTCAAGCTTTGGGTTTAACCCATTTAAGTCTTGGGTTCCTAAAGAAATATCTTCTTAATTTGCAATACTAGAGGGGCAAAGGCCAGTGCTTGTGGTTTTACAGCTATAAGGAGGCAAATGGGGGCACAGAGCAGGACCATTCGAACAGTGACTGAACGGCAGTGATGTCCCAGAGAAAGGGCTTTTTATTTAAAGGTCCACAGGAAGGAATACAGCCGACAAGGCCAGTGTGCGATCTTTGAGAAATGATGGAAGGGAATGGCTTGAGAGCAGCCCAGCCATGGTGGCATTAGCCTGGAAACTGAAAGATCTCCTCAGATTTGTTTAACATAAAGGGGTTCATGACTGGGAGTCAGGATTCCCAGCTGCTTTTCCTGGCTCGGCCCCTGATTTGCTGAGCGCAATGCCCTGTAGTCAGTCACTCAGAGTATTTCTAGCATGGTTCCTTAGGGTCAGGCTCCTCAAACAGGTTCAGGTCTGCAAAGTGCTGACCCCCCCCCCAGCCTTGGGGGACTGAAAGCTCTCAGCATCTGGCAGGACTGGGTCCTACGTGGGATTGAGTATGCACAACTCCCACTGAGATCAACAGGAGCATTGTTGCTTAGGTGAGTGGAGGCGGGAGCAGATCCTGTGTGCCTCAATTTCCCCTTCTGGCCAGTGAGTACAATGATGCCCCTCAGTGTGCTGCAAAGCACTGCCAGAGCCTCAGACAAAGGGTGCTGGAGAAATGCATGGGACACATCCTGCATCTGCATGCACTAGCTTTGGGGACTATATTGCATTACATTTATGTATCACTGTGGGACACGGATTGTACCCAGCTCAGGGTTATCACAGCTCCTCCAGCAACCAAAAGCTGTGTGTGTGGGGGAGGTGATTACAATGAGACACCCCTGGGGAGGCTCACATAAACTGGTTCAAATTGGATTTTCCAGAGACCCACAGACAAAGAAAGGGCTTTGGCATAAAAAGGCAGGGTTTAAACTGACTTGGGGCCTTCTTTCTGATCCAGCAAAGAGACAGGCCCTTCTGACCAAGGGTTGGAAAGACTTTGGCCTGCAAAGACACCATAAGCCTGCTGGCTGACTCCTGGGAGGGCTAGTGGGGTTTAAATCTGTTTATTGTTTTTAATATGTTTTCTCTGTAATGCTTTTACCATATGAATAGATGTGCTTGCTCAGGAAGAGTGGAATAGTAACTTGTAACTGCTGGCAACACACTGGTCATCATAGCCCTCGGAGGGAAAGCAACACACAGGCGCTGGCATGCAGGCAGACTGGCTTGCTGGGGCTAGCACAGTGTAAGGCAGGGAGCTGTGCAACCTTTCAAACTCCCTGAGCAGAAGGGAGTTAGACGAGGGTCCCTACCAGAGACAGATGATGGCTCCTGGAGTGGGCCGTGGAGAGGGGATACTAGTGCAGTTACCTTGAAACTGTGACAATACAAAAGACCTTCCTTTCCCAGCTGAACAACCAGGGCCGGCTCCAGGCACCAGCCCACCAAGCATGTGCTTGGGGCGGCACCTGGAGGGGGACGGCGCGGTGCGGCGCTCCGGCCCGAGAGCGGGGCCGCGACTGGGCTCACCGCCCTCCCCGCGGCGCTCCGGCCGCCGGGGAGAGCGGAGCCGCAGCGGCCTCTCCGCCCTCCCCCCGGCGCTCTGGCCGCCGGGGAGAGCGGAGCCCCGACCGGGCTCTCCACCCTCCTCCCAGCACTCTGGCCGCCGGGGAGAGCGGAGCCCCGACCGGGCTCGCCGCCCTCCCCCTGGCACTCCGGCTGCCAGCGGAGCTGCGGCGGGCTCACTGCCCTCCCCCCGGTGCTCCGGCTGGTCGGGGAGAGTGGGCCCACGGCCGGGCTCGGCGCCCTCCCTGCGGGGGGTAGGGGGGGGCGGCGGCGGGAGGATTTTTTGCCTGGGGCGGCAAAAAAGCCAGAGCCGGCCCTGTGAACAACGTGTGTCCCAGCTACCATGGAATCAGCATCAGTGGGATGCCTGGTGAGCTCAGAAAGAGGGGTTTGCCTGTGTTCATGACCATCTCCTCCAATGGGAAACTGACCTGCAAGGTCCTGACCTTTGCTCCCATTCGGCAGGAGGGCGACAATATTAATTACACAAGAATCATTTTATATCAGAGTTTTGGCTGCACAACTGTAACTTTTTGGAATCAGGTTTATGAGGCTCGTTGCTGGGCACAATGCTGGATTTCCATCAGCATGTTCCGACAACACCTAAGTGGGCCATTTCCAGGGAACTCGTTCATGGCATGATTTGGGAAAGTGAAGCCAAAAGATGCATGAACACAGTTCTTTAAAAATTCAAACCAAGATTCACAGACGTGCCTTTGCAGCATTCACCCCGCTCTAGGGTCTGTCTACACTGCAAGCAGAGGTGTGACAGCAGCATGAGTAGATATACCTGGGGCAGCTGGTGAACTTTGGGGCAAGGGAGACGTAGCCGGAAAACAAAAAGCCTGGTCCCCTGGATAACCGACCTGGGCCCTGCAGTCTGCACTAGTTGCACTGGGGGCGTGTGAAAGCTGGTCCCTACAGTCTGTGCTGGACTGGAAGGGTTTCAACTGCAGAGCACTAACTGCCTCATGTAGACCTTGCTGGCACTCTCTGAAAGGTGCACAGAGGGAATTAACATAGTCCTGTTTGACATGGGACTACACCAGCACAAAGGAAGGACCTTTTAGAGCGTGCCAGCAGCATCTACATGGGGCAATTAGAGCATAATACTGGACCGCTCTACAGTCACCGCAGCCGGTGGCTTGGGCTGTGAATCCAGTGCCCAAAACCACCCTGACAATTGCTGTGGCTTCGCCTCCACTCACACCTTGACTGCACAGTGTGCACATGTGCCACAAGGTGTCACTGTGCCTCAGTGGGTCACAGCTGAGAATATCAGATTCAGGACAAACTGCTGAGAAATGGGGCAGACCCACACCAAACTGGTGGTTATTCTTCCATAAGATATACCAAGCCAGGAACTAAAATAAATGTCTGTCTTGTCACACTGGTTAACAAGAAGTCAGAAATGCAGTCTCCTTAGGTATCCCAGCCCTTGTTTCACCAGACAGACACTAGACTTGATGATGAGTGGTTATTTTATCAGACAAAGGGTTCTTCTAATCCCAAGAGATCAGCCACACAGCCAGGCCAATATATAACTCAGATTTTACCCAATAATCACGCTACCACCAATCTTTTAGTATCTAAGGCTACATCTTCACTACAGGGGGGGGTCGATTTAAGATACGCAAATTCAGCTACGCGAATAGCGTAGCTGAATTCGACGTATCGCAGCCGACTTACCCCGCTGTAGGGAGGGTGGCAAAATCGACCTCTGCGGCTTCCTGTCGACGGCGCTTACTCCCACCTTTGCTGGTGGAGTAAGAGCGTCGATTCAGGGATCGATTGTCGCGTCCCGATGGGACGCGATAAATCGATCCCCGAGAGGTCGATTTCTACCCGCCGATTCAGGTGGGTAGTGTAGACCTAGCCTAATATCTAAAGGTTTATATATAAGAGAAAAGAAGGAAAAGAGAGTTAAAATGGTCAAAGGTATCAAATACATATACTCATTGCAGAGTTCTTGTGTCAGGTTTGAAGCAGTGATGGAATAAACTGCTGGCTTGTAAAGTCTCTGGGAACTTCCAAAAGATTGGAAGGTCCTCAGTCCATTGGTTGGAATGTCCTTTTAGTGTAAGTCCATACAGAGACACTGACTTTCTTCTTTCTGGGTGGGTGCTCCACCCCACCTCAGCCCCACCCCCATGCTGCCCCTTCCCCAATGTCCCGCCCTCGCACCACCTTTTCCGGCCTGTGCTCTGCCCCCTCCCCTCCAGCACCTCCCACCCGCCACCAAACAGCTGTTCGGTGGGTGGCTGGTGGGTGCTGAGCACACACTACTTTTTTTCTGTGGGTGCTCCAGCCCTGGAGCACCTATGGAGTCCATAGTCCAGAGATCAGAGCAGGAAAGAGGCAAAATGGAGATGCTTCCAGGGCCTTTTATACGTTCACCTGTGTGGAGGGAATGCTTAGTCTTAGTTTGTGGAAAACTACAGGCACAAGATCGTCTGATCTGCACATCACAGGCCACAGAACCTCACCCACCCCCTTCTGGAACAGATACATCACCTCCCTGGCTAGCTTTGTGAGTCACTGACAAGTTGCCAGTTTAGGGCCAGATCCAAAGCCCACTGAAGTCAATGGAAAGACCACCAAGGACTCTGGGCCAGGCCCTTCGACGCCTGTAACTCTGCTGAAGTCTTTGGTACAGTCACATCCCTGCAGCCCACAGGGAGCGGGGCGAGCACAATACCTCAGCTGGTCATCAGGAAAGAGGAAGAAGAGGCAGGGGCCCATAAGGCGGAGGTGATGGCAACAGACTTAGCAGCAGCACCTCCCTCGCCTTCCCCACCCCAATGCCTGCTCTGACAAAGCAGCGGCTGTCATCATTAGAGGAGTGGTGCCCGCACCAGGGGCCCTAGCTGGGGCTGGGGCTGAGACCCTCAGAGGGATCCAGCCTTGCTCCAACATGCCCAGTTGTCGCAGGCTCCTTTGGCTGCCCAGACAGTGACTCATCAGCATCTCTGAAGGGGAACCCTCAGAGCAGCCGGGGCTGGCGTCTGCAAGCAGCAGGGGTGACACAGCATGTCGATGCTGAGGGCGGCTTGCAGTAAGAACTCATTTCTGCCAGAGTATCAGAAAGTCCAACCGAGGACTCCACCACCTTCCCTTGGAGCCAGCAGCTGCAGCAAGGCAAGCCCAGGGGTGGGCGGGGGGTTGTATCTTGTACTCATTCGGGCGGGCAGATAGTTGCAAGAAGCATCTGAAGTGACAGCTCATTTAGCGGCAACAAAATAACAAATAAAAAGCAAAAAGAATTTTCTGTAAAGCTTATATTCCAGAGGCTGGAAGAGGGGATACCTCACTATCACCTGCACCAGGTGGCATCTGACAGGCTAAAGGATCCCAAAGCTCCTGCCAGGCTCTTCCTGAAGCCTACGGCACCAGTGGGGATGTGCATGGACATGGGGCCTGCCTGCCTGGAGCTCCTTCCCAGGGTTGGGACCTGCACACAAGAATCACTTTGCACACCAGTGAAATGCAGCCACCTCTGGGTTGGAAGACGGCAGCTGTTTCATAGCACAGAGCAACATTTTACAGCAGTTTCCAAGCCACATGGGTACTGAAGGGAGTGAAGGCAGAATGGAGTTATCCAAATTGGTATTTGGCCAGGACTAACCTTCCTGCCAGTCAGAGTGTTTGGAATTGGAGATCTAAGGGTTTACATCTCAGCCAGAAGATGACACCTCCCACAGTATGCTGACCCCCATCACCAGGCGGGGCTTTGATTTAGTGCTGACTCACTTAGTGAAGCAGTTTGACTTTTCCCTGGACATCTGCCCTCTAGAGGGGATATGATCCTACCCTGCGAAGAGCCTTTCCCAGTCAGGGTGATGGCAGTGGTGCATCTCAAGGAGGACCAGAGTCTTTTTGCTGGAAGCCAAAGGGTTCATGGTAGCCGAGGGCTCTCCAGGGATAGCCCAGCCTAAGGAGAGGACAGACCCTTTGCCCTACCCCAGTCCTCTGAGGAGCAATACGCTAGGGCCATGTGGTCTCACTGCACCAGAGTGAGGAAATATTTATAGATGGCTTGTGACTCCAGCAAGGTAAGCCGGGTCTGAGTGGATCCACCAGTCCAGCACTTTCTTTTCCTACTTAGTTCCTTGGGTCATGTTTTCCATACCTCCTTCTCTCCTGCTTTCTCCTACTCTTTGCTTTCCTTTCCATTCCTTCCCAGGATGCCCTGGCTCAGGGTTCTACTCACAGGTGAAGAGACAGGCCAGAGGGGAATTCCTGAGCCCCTGACTTTCCCCTTTATACTACAGTCCTTCCAAGGAGGAGAGGAGATCTGGAATTTGACCTTGTCCCCAGTCGTCACCTTCCAGCTCTGAGGAAGCGCTGGTGGAACCGTCCCACTCTGGGAGTGGCAGGGCACCTCCACTCTCCATGGCAGGATGAAGTGCAGCAAATGCAGGGACAGAAAGGCAGAGAGAGCGTTGGGCTTGTATTCGCTACAAATGCTTTACCGTATAGTGATATCAGCAGAGTCCCTTGGAGTAGGCACGGCTTATGCGCACAGAAGGAATTGAGTTGGCGAAACTCCACCACCTCCCCAAACGACATTAGCTAGACCAACAGAAGCACTCCACTGTCCACATAGCTGTGTCTGCACCTGTGGTTTTGGCTGGCATAGCACCGCAGGGTAGGGTGTGTGGTTTTTTCACACTCCTGACCAACACAGCTATGCCAACGAATTTTTGTAGTGTAGATGTGTCCCTCGTCTCAGTGTATGATGGGAGAGTAGTTCAGTGTAAAAACCTCTGCTGCTTCCAGACAGGCTCTTGGATGGCTGCACCTGGGCCGGGGTGAAACATCTGACTCCCTGCTTTGGTCTGAAGTGACCTGCCAAGCTGCTCGTTCACGGGAGGTCGGATTTGGGTGTTTGCCTTTCAGGGGTTATATCAGTTCTTAGAAAATGGTGCGGTACCCTGAGTCCAGGGCCGGCTCTAGGCACCAGCAAAACAAGCTGGTGCTTGGGGCGGCACATTTTTAGGGGCGGCATGGCCGGCGCCAGAATGC
>NW_020665189.1:5294361-5311148 GCF_002925995.2 Terrapene triunguis | reverse complement strand
CCCAACCCCCTGCCCCAGCCCTGAACCCCCTGCTACACCCAAACTCCCTCCCAGAGCCCGCACCCCCTCCTGTACCCTAACCCCTTGCCCCAGGCTCAGCCCAGAGCCCCCTCCCACACTCCAAACCCACTGGCCCCAGCCCAGAGCTTGCACCCCTTCCCACCCCGGTGAAAGTGCGTGAGGGTGGAGGAGAGCGAGCGACTGAGGGAGGGGGGATGGAGGGATCAGGGTGGGGCTTCAGAAAAGGAGTGGGGCAGGGGAAGGGACAAGGGTGTTTGGGTTTGTGTGATTAGACAATTGGCAACCCTAGTCATGGCCCAGTCTCTCCACCGGTCCTGATAATGTACGGTAGTATGGCGAAGGCAGAGCACATGGCCTCATTGCAGTGGGTGCAGGATAACCATGCCTCCCTGAAGGGTGAGCAAAGGGGCAAGAAGACAATGCTCACCCCCTCCACCGGCCACTGCTGATGACACCATTCCACCTCTCCCGTAGCTCCTCTCTCCCGCTACTGGGTGTAGACTCTGCATCCTTTACCACTGAGATAGTAAGGTAGAGCAGCCTCTCACTCAACACTGCTCAGCCTCAAGGAAGGCCTGGCCTACCGAGGGGACATGGCTGCCGACTTGGGGGTGCTGGGGAACCCATCCTTGAAATGAGCATTTCTGGTCAGCTTGCATTGTGGTTTTGGGGGTACTGGTGATCTCACCTTTCTGGGAATGGCCACTCCATCTCCCCGGAGGGGCCAGCTCCGGAAACAGGATATATGAGTTCAGCGCCCCCTGGGTGTCCCACTGGCGACTCTCAGAGGGAGATTTCATCTCTAGAACTTTTCCATGTAATGTCGGAAGGTAAGAGATAGCAATGAGAGTGAGGGACCCACCACCTGGAGGCATGGGGTGCCACTGGAGGAAAGCTGAGGGAGATGGCACAGCCAGCTCTGCTGAGACAACTCACAGCATTGCTTCGCTGAGCAGCCCCCAGGACAGTGCCATTCGCTGTGCCAATTTCAAATTGGGATTGTGAAGGGCACTCTGAGGGCAGCAGGGCATCCCGGCGGGGGCTCCAGGGGGAGGTGGGGCATCCTCAGCAGGGACTCCAGTGGGCAGCACAGTGTGGAGGGAACCCCTATTGCTAGCTGTGAGTTCCACACCCCCATCCCGTGCCCATGGGGGCAGGCCTCTCCTGCTGGCTCCGGAGAGGCAGGAATTCACTAGGAATTGCTCCATCACTGTGGCCAGGCACAGTCACCTCCATCAGCATTACATTGCCCCAGCATCAGCCCCTCAGGCCCTGCCCAGGGCCCTCCTGCACTTTGGGCTCCAGCCAGTCCTCCCAGTGCAGCCGCACCCAGGGCCACATGCTCAGGCTGGGCCTTGGGCCTGCACCCTAGCCTTGAGCTTGGCTCCACCAGCAGCACCCCGCTGCCACAGCCACGCAGCCTCAGCTGCTGCCCACACAGTCCCCACCATCCTCCTGCCTGGGTCTCTATGTTATCAAGTGGCCCCTGTTAGCCCTTAGAGCCATGGAGCAATGAACAGCAGCTAGCCCAAGTCTCTTAGAGCAGAGCTGGGCTTGCTGCTCTGGCTGCCAGGGGGCTGAGAATGCAGCTCGACCCCTCTCCCAGCCCCTGAGCAGCAGGTGTCAAAGCCGCATTTCCGTGGCCAGCAGGGACAGGTTCCATTCCTGCTGCGGCAGTGTGTGCAAGCCGACTGCTGGCTAGCGGTTCCCTCCTGCAGATGGAGAACTGCACTGACTGCTGCTGAATGTGTGTTCTGCATGGCCTTGCAGTTCCATGCCGCATTGCTGAGCGAAGGCAGCTCGGGGGCCCTGATTCTGTCCTCACCCACCCCAGCATCACTCCATTGACCGCAGCGGAGTTACTCCTGATGCGGAGTGGGGCGGGGGGAGGGGGCGGAGGGAGGGGGGAAGGACAGAATCAGCCCCTCTGCATCTGGTTGTAAAATTTGAGCACAGTCGCTCAGTCACTGAAGGCCTCCGTCTCCCCCCCTGCCCCCCACACTCCTCAGTGTACTCCAGAGCATTGTCATGGCTTAAGATGATGAATACTATGCAGACAACACACCCAGCTGTCCAAGCAGACAGTCAGTGGAGAAATGAAGATATGCCTGCCTAAGTAAAAGTTTGATTAATTGCATTAATTAGACCCTAAGGTATGGTTCATAAAATAAGTGTACAACCGGCGTATTGGATTGGGGAATTGACTATGTGACAGGAAACAAACAGCCATGTGAACAGGAACCATTTTCTGTCTAGAAAAGCATGATAAATTATCAATTAATTAATGTAAAGTGACAATGCTGCTGTCCTCTAATAGGTGAGCCTGCAGCCAGGATTGCAACTGACTAGCGAGGTGCTGCTCTCCGACGGGCACTGCTCTCTTATGGGCACTGCAGGGAGACACTGCTCACCGATGGGCACTGCTCTGACAGGCACTGCAGGGAGGCCTGACTCTCTGACAGTCTCTGTTCTTAGATGGGCACTGGCAGGGAGGTCTGACTCTCCAACGGGCACTGCTGTCTCATGGGCACTGCAGGGAGGCCCAGCTCTCTCTTGGGCACTGTGACAAGACAATGCTGTCCCATGCTGACTGCAACAGCTTCCTAGTTCCCACAGACGCTGTCTATTAATTGCCCCGGTGTCGTGAGCCCACAGTCATTTCCTTTAGGTTGTGTGACTACAGTAACCTCTTTTCCCTACAATTCCCCATGTTTGCTAGCTTTGGGCAGCTCCCCTGGTGGCAGCCGTAGTGTAGCTAAGGCATGGATGGCCAACGCCAGGCTTACTTCCATGCGGTGTGACCCTGCTCAGAACACGTACAGATGCCGTGACGGCCACGGCTGTAGACTCTTCATCATCCCTACTGCATTTCTCAGTGCTCTGAAACACAATAGCCTTGCTTTTGTGCTTTCACGTCTTCCCGTGTTGCCAGCAACTGTTGTCTGGAGCACCTGAGAGTTTTCTAGGGTTGCCAACTTTCTAATCGCACAAAACCGAACACCCTGCCCCGCCCCTTCCCTAAGGCCCCGCCCCCTGCTCACTACATCCCCCCTCCCTTGGTGGCTCGCTCTTCCCCACCCTCACTCACTTTCACTGGTCTGGGGAAGGGGTTTGGGTGAGGGCTCCAACTGCGGGTGCAGGCTCTGGGGTGGGGCCAGAAATGAGGGGTTCAGGGTGCAGGAGGGGGCTCCGGGCTGGGGCAGGGAGTTGGGGTGCAGGAGGAGGTGAGGGCTCTGTCTGGGGTTATGGGCTCTTCAGTGGGGCGGGGGCAGGGAGTTGGGGTACAGGAGGGGGTGAGAGCTCCAGGCTGGGGGGTGGAGCTGAATGATTTGGAATGTGGGAAGGGCTGTGGGTTGAGGCAGGGGGTTGGGGTGTGGGAGCGGGTATGGGCTCTGGGCTCGGGGTGCGGGCTCTGGGGTGGGGCTGGGGATGAGGGGTTTGGGGTGAAGGAGGGGGGTCCAGGCTGGGGGGTGGGGCTGAGAGATTCGGAATGTGGGAGGGGGATGTGGGTTGAGGCAGGGGGTTGGGGTGCAGGAGGCGGTATAGGCTCTGGGCTGGGGGTGCGGGCTCTGGGGTGGGGCTGGAGATGAGGGGTTCAGGGTGTGGGAGGGGGCTCAGGGCTGGGGCAGAGATTTGAGGTTCGGGGGTGAGGGCTCTGGGGTGGGGCTGGAGATGAGGGGCTTGGGGTGCAGGAGGGGGCTCCAGGATTGGGGGGGCTCAGTGCTGGGGCTCAGGGTTGGGGCGCAGGCTTACCTTGGGCAGCTCAAGTCAGCAGCGCAGCGAGGCTAAGGCAGGCTCCCTGCCTGTCGGGTCCGGCTCCTAGGCCGGGGGGGGGGAGGGGGAGGCTCTGTGCGCTGTTCTCACCCACAGGCATCGCCCCTCCCCCAGCTCCCATTGGCCGCAGTTCCCAGCCAATGGGAGTGTGGAGCTGGTGCTCGGGGCAGGGGCAGCACGCGGAGCGTCCTTGGCCCTCCCGCATAGGAGCCGGACCTGCTGGCCACTTCCGGGGCGCGGCACAGTGCCAGGACCGGTAGGGACTAGCCTGCCTCAGACCCGCAGCACCGCCGACTGGACTTTTAATGGATCAGTCGGCGGTGCTGACTGGAGCCACCAGGGTCCCTTTTCAACCGGGCGTTACGGTCGAAAACCAGACACCTGGCAACCCTAGTGTCTTCTCCTCAACTTTTCAGCTGGAGAGGCAGGGCCGTCTCCAGGCACCAGCCAAGCAAACTCGTGATTCTAAGGGGCGGCTTCCCTCCAATCCTTTTTTTTTTGCTTCGCCACTTCGGCCGCCCCGCAGGTTTTTTTTTTTTTTGGTTTGCCGCTCCGGCCACCCTATAGGGGGCGGCGGCGCGGAGGAGGGGAGCGCCCTGCTGGGAGCGGGCTGCGCACTCCGTCTGCCCCAGCCGGTGCCAGGTCTGCAGCAAGCCCGGCAGGGCAACCCGCATCCTTCCCTGCCCGCCGACCGGAGCGGCGTGGAGCCCTCCCGGCAGGTGGCATGGTGGGAGGGGCCACGTGGCGAGCGCACAGCTGAAGGAAGCCCTGGCCACCCCACTTCTCTCTCCCCCCCCCCCCCCCCCCCCCCCCCCTGCCCCCCCCGCCCGGGTTTTTTTTTTTTGCTTGGGGCAGCAAAAAAGCCAGAGCCTGCCCTGTGGAGAGGAATGAATGAGGGGTGTTTGCCAGTTTCCATTTGCCATCAGAGTGACTCAGTACATGAACAGTCACCTGTATTTCAGTGCGGACTTATTCCTGCAGATCTGTCAAAATGCTGCCTTCCCTTTTGGGCTGGGTGATCCCTGGTAGTTGGGCTTGGGTATTTCCTGCACGTGCTGTTGCACTGGAAAAGGCTCTTTAGGCTGAGCCACCTGCCACTGCTAACAATGATATATTTACATAATGCCAACCACAGGCTGTACAGACATGCTTCCTGCCCTGAACCAGAACCTGCCCATCAGCACTGGACACGCTGAACCGCATTTTCTTACAAGAGCATTTTCTGTGCCAGGGACAGCTGCTGGGATCCTTCCTGCCCAATCTCACTTCCCGCACAGTTCTCTAGCACTCTGCATTGTTTTCTGACCCAACCACTGACCTATTACTATTGTTTATTTGTATTAGAGTATCACTTACAGGCTTCATCGTGCTAGGCACTGCACAAACACTTAGCGAGACATTGTCTTGGCCTCCAAAATCTTCCCATCTCAACAGATAAGACGGACAACAGGTGAGAGGCACTGAAAGGGGAAGCAACCTGACCAAAGTCACAGAGCCAGTCAGTAGCAGAGCCAGCAATAAATACCATGTCTCCTTCATCATAGAATAATGCCCTATTCACTAGACAGCACTGTTTCTCTTGTGGGTTTTCGGACTATACAAGACATTGCCTCCCTATATCTCCCTACCTGTGACCTTGCAGAACTGATCACTTTCTAGCTCTTGGGGTCTGTGCCAGTTCAAACTCTCATGACAAAGGGTCTCCTTCCACTCCCCATAGCCAGTTTTTGCCAGTAGCCATTGCATATGTTATGCAGGAACCCATTAAAACTGACCAGGGCCGGCTCCAGGCACCAGCCCAGCAAGCAGGTGCTTGGGGCGACCAAGGGGAAGGGGCGGCACATCGGGCTGTTTGGTGGCAATTCAGCGGTGGGTCCCTCTCAGAGGGAAGCACCTGCCACCGAATTCCTGCCGAAGAAGAAAGCGGCGCGGTGGAGCTGCCGCCGGAGTGCTGCCGATTGCAATTGCGATCGCGGCTTTAAAAAAGAAAAATTTCCCGCCGCTTGGGGCGGCAAAAACCCTGGAGCCAGTCCTGAAACTGACCCACGCCACTCCCAGCAACCAGGACTAATCCAGAACTTCTCGATCTTTTACAGAGGTGTGAAAAAGTTCAGTTGACACCCCTACTTTGCTCCCCTTTGGGTCCTCCTTGGAGCGCCACCCTGCCCACAAGCTAAGCTGGGCTGGTATTTCCAGACTGCCTGTCTCCCATCACTGTCCGTGCTTCATTGCTGTCTGTCTCTGACATGACTGCAGCAGGTTGCTGCTTGCTCTCTGACAGATTGGTGACTAGCCTGCGTATTTGTGCAGCGACGGCCTTATCCTTTCAGACAGTGGTGCGTTGGGGAAGTGTGGCTGCCTCTTGCATTTCTCTCACCCTTTATACCAGTGGTTCTCAAACTTTTGTACTGGTGACCCCTTTCACACAGCAAGTCTCTAAGTGCGACCCCCCTTATAAATTAAAAACACTTTTAAATATATTTAACACCATTATAAATGCTGGAGGCAAAGCGGGTTTTGGGGTGGAGGCTGACAGCTTGCGACCCCCCACGTAATAACCTCATGACCCCCTGAGGGGTCACGACCCCCAGTTTGAGAACCCCTGCTTTATATGGTATGGGTGTAACTGCAGGAGTCGGCTCTGTATCTGTCCTGTTGCTTTACAAAAATATGAATCTGGTAGAACTTAACACACCAGTGGGTTATGTACAGTCCCTCCCTTGCCTCTTCTGCTTAATATTTTTCCTCTCTGCTTTTTTATCACTTTTGTGACTGTGAAGCCTTCTCAAATACAGCACCGATGAAAGATGCAGCACAAACTGTTTCAGAGATTCAGAGATTTTAAAATCAGAAGGGACCATTGTGATCATCTAGTCTGACCTCCGGTATGACATAGGCCAGAGAACTCGCCCAGTGATTCAATAGCTTGTGGTTGAGCTAAAACAGATTTTTTAGAAAGACTCATGAATGTTGCCATGTTTCTATTTCCATCATAAAATCCTGGTAGAACCTCTGTCTAGCCATCCATCCATCTAGGATTTTATACTGCTACCACCACAATGGTATCTTCTGGCAGTCAAGACGATTCTTCTGGTTCTTCTCTATCTTCGGCTCCCTCTATGCTATAGTGACATGGCTGCAAACCTGGTTTGTGTCCTCACCCAACAGGGTTAATACTTGGTCGGTACCTACAACAGCTCAGAGCTTTACTTTCCCCAGCAGCCTAGATTGGCCCATGATTGTCTCCCTGGAATCAGGGTGTAGCAGTGTTATTCTGCACTGTATATGGGATACTACAACTATGCCAGTATAACTGGGCCTCCTTTCTCCCAGCATTTTGCACAGTGGGACATCCCAGAATGCATTGCACCATGTGTTGCTGGTGTCACTCTGTGTACAGGTCCCCCCAGAACTCTATCCCTACCTGGGGCACTATGGGATAGCGTGCCAGATGTTTCCAGAATGGTGGCACATGGTGGTATTGTGAAAAAAAGGGTGTTGTTTGGACACAACTCAGATAGCTAGCTGGGTGGTTAGAGAGAGACATTCTAGTTACAGGCGGAAGTAGAAACATCACAATGTTTAATACTGGGCAGGCCCTTTGTTTACTTGCTTGCTAAAGTTTTCAGCATATTGGGAACTGCTTTACTGAGCTACTTTCCCTTCGGGCCATATTCTATGTAATTTTCTGGGTTTTCCCCACATCAAGCTGGCACCACATGTAACCATCTGCCGGGTGGAGTCGGCAACAACAAGGGCCGGATTAAATATCCAGGGGTCCCTCTTAACAGTACAACATAGAACTGGCTTGAGCCCCCACCCAGCAATCTGCTCAAATTAAATGCCATCCTGGGTTCCTCTCGCAAGCATTGAGTCTGTGTATAGCAGAGAAAACTTGTAATAAAAAGGGGAAAGGAACCTGGCATTAATTTAGGAAAACCCCACCACTGTGATTCACACACATCTGACCATGTGTTTAGAGTACATGGGGCAGTGTCCTTTGCCTCCGTTTCTCACCTTGTGGTGTGAAAGTCCAACAAACAAATTTCCCTTTAACAAGCCGCTCCCCTCCCCCTCCCCCTCTCCCTCCCCCACCGCCCACTTGCAGCTGCTGTCCTTGGTCAGCAGAGACCCAGAGTTCAGAGGTGCATTCACGGGAGTTTGTGGGTGGAGAAATGTCAAGCAATGCCTCCGCTGCTGCTACTGCAAGTGGCCCAGAGTTGCCGCCACTCACCCTGTGTCACAGCCCGCTGCTGCCACTGCACCATTGTTCACTCCGCTGCTGTCGTTCGTCGTACCACCACTCACTCCACCAGAACGTCATCTGCTCCATCGCTGATGGCCCTGCACCGTCACCTTCTGCTGCCACTGGCCTCTCTGCTGTGACCTCTGTGAGTCAGTCTCCTGAGGTTCCACCCAGGAATTCAAGGATCAGAGGGGTAGCCGTGTTAGTCTGAATCTGTAAAAAGCAACAGAGGGTCCTGTGGCACCTTTAAGACTAACAGAAGTATTGGAGCATAAGCTTTCGTGGGTGAATGCCCACTTCATCAGACGCAAGTAATGGAAATTTCTAGAGGCAGGTATAAATCAGTATGGAGATAACGAGGTTAGTTCAATCAGGGGGGGTGAGGTGCTCTGCTAGCAGTTGAGGTGTGAACACCAAGGGAGGAGAAACTGCTTCTGTAGTTGGATAGCCATTCACAGTCTTTGTTTAATCCTGATCTGATGGTGTCAAATTTGCAAATGAACTGGAGCTCAGCAGTTTCTCTTTGGAGTCTGGTCCTGAAGTTTTTTTGCTGTAAGATGGCTACCTTTACACCTGCTGTTGTGTGGCCAGGGAGGTTGAAGTGTTCTCCTACAGGTTTTTGTATATTGCCATTCCTGATATCTGACTTGTGTCCATTTATCCTCTTGCGTAGTGACTGTCCAGTTTGGCCAATGTACATGGCAGAGGGGCATTGCTGGCACATGATGGCATATATAACATTGGTGGACGTGCAGGTGAATTCAGCTCTCAGTGAGGGAGCCTCACTGCTAGTGCAGGCTGGGCTGTCTCTTCCACAGAAACACTGTCCTGCAGCAGACCCAAGGCTTCAGCACTTAGACCTGATTATCAGGGATTTCAGCTCTAGTCATCACTTAACAAAAGACTCTCATTGGACTAATCAGCTCTGTCTTTAAGCAGTGGAGGGGGCAAGTCACATGGTGCCTATGACTCAGGCAGAGCCCACACTACAGGGCAGAACACCTGTCCCCAGCCTCTCTCCCGTCCACTGGGATCTGGCATCTGAACTCCCTGCACAGCGAGTGCAGTTCAGTGGACAGGCTGAATACTCTCAGGACAGGCTGAATACAGTTCTGATGCCCTCTACTCATACAATAAAGATGTCATTACCCCTGCATTCAGCACTAAAGTGATTTGTGACCCAGCACCAGCCAGAACAGATCACTTGGGCAGCAAAGCTCTGTCTGCTGGATACCTAGGCAGAGTAGGTGTGTTCATGGAAATACAGTCTGGCCCTGAAGTCTTCCCCACAACCCGCCCCATCACTAGCTGTCAGGGGGAGAGCTCATTCAGCCCTTGCTTACACACCCAGTGCCCCCAAACCCACTGCATCATGTCAGAGACCGGATGGCTGGAGAGGGGCACTGCACCCTCAATGCCGTAGCTTAGCAATACCATTGCAGGTAGCAGCCAGGTACTACTGGCCAGGTACTACTAGCGGGAGACGTGACTCCCTGCCTTTGCTACTTTCCCAAGTCCTGAGCGCTCTAGGGCAGGGCTTCTCAACCTTTTTCTTTTGAAGCCCCCTCCGAACATGCTATAAAAACTCCACGGCCCAGCTGTGCCACAACAACTGGCTTTCTGCATATAAAAGCCAGGGCTGGCATTAGGGGGTAGCAAGCAGGGCAATTACCTGGGGCCCTGTGCCACAGGGGGGCCAGCCCTGCACAGTGGGACTCGGGCTTTGGCTTTCTGCCCTTGTCCCCAGTGCATCTAACGCCGACCACCCCCTGAAACCTGCTCGTGGCCCCCTGGTTGAGAACCGCTGCTTTAGGGAGTCCAGGACACAAGCTGAGCTTCCCCCATGTGGCATTACAATGGGTTGCCACTAACCCAGCCCCTTGTATGCTGTTTTGCACCTAATCCTAAACCAGGGTCCTGATTGTGCAACCCCTATTCACACTGATGAGCTGCTGGCCCTGCTCCAGGTGCATTCACTCCCTAGTGTGGGTAGAGGCTGTACAAGAGGTCTGAGATGGAGCGTAAAACCCTTGTATCACCTTGATGAAGGCGCCATTGACTGTATTTAGTGCACCCCCACACTGTTCCCAATGCCATCCTGTTTTCTTCCTTTGAACATCTCTACGATGTTACCGGACCACTTCATTCAGAGCTGGTCCAAAAAATGGAAAATGAATGCAGTAAAAAGTTTTGTCAAAATATCACCAAAAAAAGTCACAAAAATGGAAACTTTGGATTATCTCAAAAATTTTCATAAAAACTTTCAAAATTCTTTGGGGGAAAAAAGGCCATTTTTGGACAAAAATAACCTTTTCTGTGAAAAATTTTAACCAGCTGTTCAGAAAAGTTTGGTATGAAATTGTTCACTGCTGGGGGTAATTCCTGGGCTGAAGGAATTCTGTGATTTACGACTCTAAGTCCAATTGACTTTCAATGAGACTTGGGTATGTCTCCACTGCAATATAAACCCAGGGTTCAAACTCAGGCTTAAGTCTAAACCCCCTTCTGTCTACACACAAATCACGCTAGCCCAGGGTTCAGACTCAGGTTCCCAGTACCCCATGAGGGTCAAGGGTCCAAGCCTGAGTCAAGCCAGGACCCAGGGCTCAAGCCCTATTGCTTTGCAGTGTAGATGCAGCCACACTGGACTCATGCTGTGGAAGTCCACCAAAAGCATTCCACAATCCCAAGAGCTGGCTTTCTTTGTCCTCTGGACTGTCAAGTTTGGTGGCTAGTCAAGTTTTCCCACACTTCACTACGAACAAAGGGCTAGAGTGGCCATGTTTTGGGAAGGCGGTGGGAAGTCTGGGATAGGGGTGGTTGGACTCAGGCTTGCCTAATGCAGTGCAGATGCTGGAGTCCCAGGTTGGGACCTAGGGTTCAAGAATTCCTAACCTGGGGTTATAAATGAGTGTAGATGCACAGGTCCTAGATTAACACACCCAGGGGCTGCAAACTCAAGTTCTACTAACCCTGGGCTTACATGGCAGTGTAGACACACCCCTAGGAGCCTAAATTCCCAGGCCACTTATGAAAATGGTACTTAAGCTCTTTGGAAAACTTTACCCTCAGTCTGATCTAATTAATTTCCCACCAGTCAAATGAACCTATCCCAAATCCAGCCATCATATGTCAGCCCGGGCCAAATAAAAATGATTTGTACTATGGTAGCACCTATAGGCCCCAAATGAGATTAGCGCCCCATTGAACTAGCCGCTGTCTGATCAGACAGGCTGCGTCCTGAAGAGCTTACAGCCTACTCAGGCATGACAGACAAAGGACGGGAGGAGAAAGAGGCACAGACAGATGAATATGCCCAAATTCATAGCAAAGTTCAGTGGCAGAGCTGGGAATAGGTTTCCTGATTCCTAATCTGGGGATCTATCCACTGAAACATGCTGCCTCTGACTTTATCTGACCCTACACTAAATTACTAAGCCTATTACCCAAAGCTCACCTAAACCCACAGCAGCTAACCCCGTCCCTAGTCCCCGGCAGACCGTGAATTACCAGTATTTAGAGGTGGAACAATGGGAAGGAATCTGTTAGGATCTTTAAATGTTTCCCATGGAGGATCCTTGCCCACCTCCCTCCCTTCCTGTCGCTCATGCACACAATTCACAGACCAGACAACCCCTTCCTAACAATGGTCAAATGGCCACAGCACAGCATGCCCATAGTGATGTGCCTGGGACCATGTAACATAAAACTGCTAACAACACCCAGCTTGTGGAGAAGAGACTCCCTTCTGATGATCCTGGGTAAGATGGCAGCAAGATCCAACACGTTACCAGGGAAACCAGCCTAACCCAGGTGAACGTACCAGATGCACCATGCCTGGCACAACTATGCAGCATTGCAGGGGTTTGCTTCTCCCCCCACCCCCCATGTGATCATACCCATAAATCTCTATTCTGGCCTTCAGAAGGGCCTACTGAGCAATGGCTTATCCATCAGTTTGGGACTCAGTGATTCAGTGTATGTCCTTGATATTTCATTTCCTCAACCTTGATCTTGCCTGAACTTAAAGTTCCTCTGTTGTGGTTTCTGGAAGACACATTTGAGGCTGCAGCAGAGATGAAAAGGAACGTGATCAAATACAAGCAGATCATCAATGAAAGTCACCGCTTGTCCTTGGATACGGCAGCCAGTTGATGCACTTCTAAAATACCACCCAGTGTCCTGTTTGTTCTAGGTGAAAATCATAGGCGCAGGAGCCATCTCTCCCAAATGAATATTTCATGCTACTAAAAACACAGAAGTAATAGGCAAGAAGTGCTGAAGACAAGCAGTGCCCCCGCTGTCCCCACACGGAGTGGAAATCAATCACGTGAGACATGCCCACCTGACCCCAATACATGGTCTCTGCTCACTACTCCAGGACAAAGTGAGACATCTTCCAAGCCGGCGCTGCCAATAGTTCTCCCCGGTGCCCAGAGTTGGCGGTTAATTCAGCCTAATGCATGTGGGCAAGAATCACCAAGGTTAAGCATCTGACCCCAATTAAACGTGATAAATCTTCAGTGAGAGGCTTTTGCCAAGAGCATCGGCTGGCACCAGGTATGTTAACAGGGAGATTGAATTTGATATCACAAAATGAACAGATCACATTCTATTCCAAGTCTGGCATTATAAATCCCAATTAGAGAGAGGGAGGCAGCACTCAGCTCCTGAGCAGGATCTCCATAAGGTTTAGGGTTCTGCTTTAGGATCTAACGCTGCATCAGGTCTAGGCTTCCAATTGGGCAGCACCAAAATCTTGTTCATTGTTCACATACAATTCTAGTCCCAAATGGATGAAGTCTTGCCAAGTCTTCTGATCTCATGAGATGGCCATTCAGGATGTTGGCAAATATCCCTCAAGGCGGGCTGTTCTTGAGAGATTTCCACATGATTTCTCCTCTATTTGAAAATTAAACTGAAAAATAGCCTCCTTCTGGTTTTGGATTCCACCCTGAACCAGCCCTATGGAAGCAAGTTCACCGGGAAGGATTCAGATTGAAACCCCATTCAGTAGTAATCTGATGAGGTTTGGATGCAAAGTCTCTTCTGTTCTCTGCCTGTGGTACACAATAGCTTAGTTTCCTGGGGACTGGTGAGCTTTCTTTTACCTGAAGTCATTGAGTTCAATATAGGGGAGATGGGGTGACATGTAATGGCCTGTACAATGCAGAAAGTCAGGCGAGATGATCTAATGGTCCATTCTGCCCTTAAACCACGGGTGGGCAAACTACGGCCTGCAGGCCGGATCCGTCCCCTCAGGGCTTTGGATCCGGCCTATGGGATTGCCACCCCCGGGGCACCGCAGGTCACACGCCGCTCCCAGAAGCGGCCGGCACCACGTCCCTGCAGCCCCTGGGGGAGGGGGGGCAGAGGACTCTGCGCGCTGCCCTTGTCTGTGGGTACCTCCCCCGAAGCTCCCATTGACCGGGAATGGGGAACTGCGGCCAATGGGAGCTTCGGGGGAGGTATCCACAGGCAAGGGCAGCGTGCGGAGCCCTCTGCCCCTCCTCTCCCAGGGGCTGCAGGGATGAGGTGCCGGCCACTTCCCAGAGCGGCGTGGGGCCAGGGCAGGTAGGCAGGGAGCCTGCCCTGGGCCCGGTGAGCACCGCTGCCACCCCAGAGCCACTCCAGGTAAGCGGCGCCGGGCCGGAGCCCGCACACTACACCCTGAAACCCTTCTGCACTCCCCACCCCAACCCCCTGCCCTGGGCCCCCTGCCACATCCTGCACCCCTCCTGCACTCCAACCCCCTGCCCTGAGCCCCCTGCCTCACCCCACACCCCAGCCCTGAGCCCCCTCCCGCACTCCACACTCCTCCCTGCACTCCAACTCCCTGCCCTGAATCCCCTGCCAGCACCCCAACCCCCTCCGCACCCCGCACCCTTCCTGCACCCCAACCCCATGCCCTGAGCTCCCCCGCCACACCCCGTACCCCTTCTTCTCCCCAACCCCCTGACCTGAGCCCCGTGCCGCAACCCGCACCCCTCCTGCACCCCAACCCCCTGCCCTGAGCGCCCCGCACTCTGCACCCCTCCCTGCACCACTGCCATGAGTCCCCTCCTGCACCCCAATCCCCTTTCCTGAGCCCCCTTGTACATCCCGCACCCCTCCTCTGCCTCAACCCCTTGCCCTGAGCCCCTTCCTGCACACCGAACCCCATCCCACACCCCGCACTCCCTCCTGCAACCCAACTCCCTGCCCCAGCCCTACATTCATGGCCCTGCATGCAATTTCCCCACCCAGATGTGGCCCTCGGGCCAAAAAGTTTGCTCACCCCTGTCTTAAACTCTGTACAACAAAGTTCTGATTCTGGACTTTCTTATGTGACCAATATGTACAGTACAAAAGAACTACACAATTCAGTAATGAAGACTGTGGTGGGGAAATTATTTGGAAATGGAAACAAAGATGAAATGTGAATGGACAGCTGTTATAGCTCACAAGGGCCAGAGAACAGAGCCCCCAGATTCCTAGATTTCAGAGTAGCAGATTCCTAGACCAACTCTCAAGGTACTTGAAACCCCAGGATACTGTGTATGTGGGAGAGATGTATCTCTTAGGTGACAGCACAGCAAACATGCAGCATGATTTATTATTACTAGAGCTGAATAAACAGTTCACAGAGAAGAATTCATCTGCTGACTGCAGCTGCTCTTTTCTAGTCACACAATATCTGAGAGCCGATTGCCATGTTCTCAAATGCATGGGTTATTGGAATGTATTTGGTAAATATCACCTGGGGAGCATTGTAACACCCACCTGAGTTCCACAGCCACGATTGGTCAGATAAGTCACATGGTATTGCTTCAATTCCCTGATTGATAACAGCACAGAAGCACTTCCGGTATTTAGGGGATTCATTTTTCTTAGCAATTCATGCCAGGAAAAGGGAACACCACTATGAATATGCACATGGCCATTAACAAATCTGAATGGCTATTTGCAGAAAAGATTATTCTCCAAGCTCTGTTACTTATTATCACAAGATCTCTCTGTCTGCTTTAGGGACTTACCTGGCCCCACCATTCCCATAGCAGTTGAACACCTCACAGTCTTTGATGTATTGTCCTCACGACACCCCTGTGAGGTAGGGCAGTGCTATTATCCCCCACTTTGCAGCTGGGAAATGAGGCACAGAGAGATTAAGGCCCAGATGTTTAAAGGTATTTAAGTGCTGCTGAGCTCAGTTCTGCAATGCCTAACTGACTGAGGCGCCTCCATCTCATTTTCAAATGGGATTTAGGCACTTAGGTGTCGAATGCCATGGATGGTCTGTCAGTAGTTACTCCGAGAAGCAGAGCCATTAATTTCAATACAAGTAGCTGCTCATCAGTGAGAGTAAGGGTGTCGCAGTCTGGCTCACAGAGAGTGACTTTATAATCTGCAAAGTTCAGATGTCAATCAGAAGACAAGCTGCCCTGAATCTACTGATTCCTGGTCAGGAGGAACCAGCTGACTGAGAATGTCAGAATAACTAATAAGCTTCTAAGCAACCGCCACAAACTGCTCAAATCCACAAGGGTAAGAAATGGGTTCACAGCAGAGGGATTTGTGATTACAGAAAGACAAACCTGGGGGGCGGGGAAAATCCTTCAGCTCAAGCCTGATGGGACCAAAGCATATTCCTATACTTTATTGTGCCTTGAGCTTTTATGCAGACTGTAGCATGTATCACACTATGGGTGCCAACCTCAGGGGAGACTGTGAGGAAACAGGGCACAAAGCCCACGTTGGTTATATGTACTATAATTAGATAACATGTGTGAACTCCATAAGCACTATAACAGCCTTACCATGGAGTCACAAACGGTCCCCTGGGGCATTCCAGTCTATCTTACCACCCCAGGCAAGCCTGCCTCTGGGATAGATGGTCCCTTACACCAACAATCACAACAATATTCAGGATATTCTCAGTCCCAAGAACCAGTCACTCACCCCAGGTCAGTTGTACCCTAGGTCTTTCACCAAAGACAACACTTGTAGCGAGTCCTGTAATAAACTAACTAAAGCGTTAACAACTAGGAAAAGGACATGAGAGTTATCTACAAGGTTAAAGCAGGTAATGTACACACACAAATAAGTTACAGTTTTAGATTCCAAAAGATAACAGAAACTTCTATGATAAGCAAACTCCATATGTCCTTCAGGGCTAACCCAGGCGAAACAGCTGGGGACTTTTGCTTATGCTTAGTGATTCTTGCCCCTTTCGAGTCCAAGCAGCAGAAAGAACCCAGTTTCATCTTGTCTGGGATCTTTATCCCCTTCTCCCCAGAGCCCTAGCAGATGGGATGAATTCATGACCCAGGTCGCCTCTTCTTGGAGGTGGTGAGTGCAATTCAAGTCTTTGTTCTTTTGATGTCTCACAATGGCTCATTTGGTTTCCAAGGGTGCCTCATTGGGCAGGACCTAACATCTTCTGGAGGAAGCCAGCATTTGCATTGGAGAAGTCTTCTTTCCTGTCTGATGAGTTATAAAGCAATAGCAAATGTTTGCATTGTGCAACGTGGAGTACAGTGAAGTGAGACTAATACCTGCAGCATCCAAGCATTCTTGCCACCAAGTTAAAGAAGTATGGGCTGGATGAATGGACTGTAAGGTGGATAGAAAGCTGGCTAGATCGTCGGGCTCAACGAGTAGTGATCAATGGCTCCATGTCTAGTTGGCAGCCGGTTTCAAGCGGAGTGCCCCAAGGGTCGGTCCTGGGGCCGGTTTTGTTTAATATCTTTATTAATGATCTGGAGGA
>NW_020665189.1:5200988-5264361 GCF_002925995.2 Terrapene triunguis | reverse complement strand
GTTTGCAGAAATAAGACTTTCTGTTTAAACCCAGAGCAGGAGAGGATCTACCAGTCACTGATAAAGTCAACAGATTGTTTCTGGCCAGGCATGATGATATGGAGAGGTCATTTGAACCATGTCCAGTTTGCCTGTGTTATACAAGAAATTAACAGACCTAAGGATTGCAATGAAGCAAAATCCCCAGTTATGTACATTGCAGGAAACTTTTATTGTTGGTTGGGAAAAAGATGAATGATTGAGTGTGCCACAAATGACAGAGCTCTGGCCACTCTGGGAGGTGTGACAAAGTACTGTCCTTAACTCCGTGGGTCCTGCATTTCCTGGCGGATTTTGCTAGCCTCAGAGGCTCACTGTGACCCTCCACGTAGCCCTTGTCTCTCTAGAGGCAAGGGTCACAGTCTACTGAGCCATTTTCATCATAAGCCAACAAGGGATGTGAGGAGAAGCAGCCCTCCCTCACACAGTCTCTGTTGTCTCCCAGTCTCAGTGATTAATCAGGGAGGGGAGGGGGAAGCCCGGGCCCGCCCTCTACTCCGGGCTCCAGCCCAGGAACCCTAAAATTAGCAGCTATAGAAGCTGACTTTTTGGAAATAGGATGTGTACAATTCCCTGGGACACTTCCCCACAGCAGCCCCCACTCAATATCTTCTTCACAATTACTTTAGGGCCTCCTTCCTTGCACCTGATATAGATTTGTACTGCTTCATTCCTCCAACAGCGCAGCTCCCTCCTATAGCTCCTGACACCCACAACTCACTGACTAACTGGGAGGCTTTTAACTAGTTCAAGCCAGTCCTTGATTGGCTTCAGGTGTCCCAATCAATCTAGCTGTCTCCACTGCCTTCTAGAAGGATCTTAATTGGCCCCAGGTGTCTTGATTAACCTGGAGCAACTGCCATTTGGTTACCATGGGACCAGGGATTTGTTTAGCCTGGAGCTAACATACCTGTTCCTCACTACTTTACTGTAGCCATCTGGCCTTGCCTCATCACAGAGGAAACAACAGTTACGGACAATCTAATTTTGAAAAGTGAAAGACTTGTGGTACCACAACCACTGGGACTGGAAATGTCAAACGTCACTCATTTGGGACACATGGGAGAGAGGTGTGAGTGCCAGGGCAGGAATTTGCTGTTTGGGTCCTGAATCAGAATGTGCAAATTGAGGGAAAGATTAGAAAAATGTCCAATTTGCTTATAGCATCACACATCAAAGTGTTGGTGCCACTAGGCATAGCTACCAGGTAACTCGGGGGAGTGGAAGGCCATAAGTGCCGATGAAACTCCCCTGCTCTGGGTCTAAGTGAGCCACAGTAACTCCATCTTGTGAACTTTAACCTACCTACATGCTAACAGCCTATGCTGAAGCAGAATATGTAATGGTCAGCTTTTTTCTAGCAGACAGCTGCAGTTTTCTCACACTAGCAGAAGTAGTGATAAGAGGCGGGGGAAAGAGGGGAGGGAAAGGCCTACTGCGTAGAGCTTGCAAGGCCAAAGATAAGCATGTGAACGGGAATTTTTCTAACATGCACAATGTGTACCTGCTGTAACTGCTATCGGGTAGGGAGGGGTATGAGGGAGAAACCAGAACAAAAGGCTTGGAATATAAAAGGGAAAACTTGCTTGTATGTGCTGTGCTTGATTTGAGACATGCCTGTCTCCCTGCACCACTTTGAGATCTCAAATAAACTTTGTTTGCTTCTCCACCCTGGTGTGTCTATTGGTGCTGCGCGCACCGGGCAACTAACCCTGTTGCCCCCTCGGAGCCCTCTGGGCCGGCAACAAAAGTCTAAGGAGCCCGTGATCTCTGCTGACATGCCATCTCGCCCATGGCAAAAGATGGCAACAGATCTTTTCACACTGGGTAATGAAAGCTGGGTGCTTATAGTCATTATTTGGAACTGGAGGGCCTGAAAGAACACACACATTTCCAAAGTGATGGTGGAACACAGGTTATTTTGGCCCACTATGCAATACCTGAGGTGCTGGTCTCAGACAAGGTCTAGTAGGATTCACAAGAATTCCAGCAGTTTGTCTATAGCTTGTTCTAGCTGGACGGAAATGGGAAAACAATTCCACAAAGAAAAAAATCAAAATTTCTAAGTTGTTTCTATTCACCAAGTTCAGAAAAAGATTTTCCATGTTTTGCCAAAGTTTCCACAATATTCTTTGCCAAAATCATTTTTGAAAAATTTCAGTTACCAACCCCCTGTTTTCACCAGGATTTTGATATCATTTTTGTCAAAAAAACTACTGCTGAAAATTCTTCAGAAAAAGTGGAAAGTGTTGATAAGGGCAACAATTTTTCATTAAAATTTTCATTTTTGAAAAGCAAGGGTATTTTTGGATGAAAATACTTTCATGCAAAATAGTGAGAGTGGCTTTACTAGCTATGGTTTTCCTCATGGCACATCTACTAGTGCTAGTGCTCTGCTATCCAGTCAAGTGAGCAAACAGAAAACATATCATAGAGTGGAAATCCCCTGCTGCTAAAAACCAAGCCGAGTAAAGGAGAGCCATACCTGGCTATGCTGGATTACAGAAATTCCCCACTGTTGAGATGGGATCCCCTGCTCAACTACTAATCAGTCTTTGTTTCCATTTGATTTTGGATGCCACAACTCTCCAGCAATGGCCAAAAGTCATCAGTCTTGCTACAGATCAGGAAAAGGTTAAGGATAAACAGATCCATCAGTCCAGAGCTTACAACCGAAACGTTAAGTTTTACTACTTCTCCAGAATGTTCATATCAATGGCAGCCTGGTACTGTCACACTTAACACCCCCCCACCACACACACACACACACATACACAGAGCAAATGCACAATAGAGAATCAGGAAAGTGCAATTGAAGGTACTTCCTTAAATGCCAAGAAATCAGTCTAGATGGTTTTGATTATGACTCAAAGAAGTCTTTTCTCAGACCACAAGACAGTTTGATTCACCCGAAGGGCACCTGTCATTACACCTAAAGCCTTGTTGACAGAACACAAAGAGAAGCTGAAAGAAATGGGCAATCATTAAATTACCCATGCTGAGAGCTAATGTCACCTGAGAGATTGAGTGTGTTGCTGCAAAATGACTATGTTCTATAGTTTGAAGTTCAATAGCAATGTTCTGGAATATTTGATTGGCACTAAATAGTGATTTATATTGGTGGTGGGGGAGTTAAACTATATATTGCGTATTTTGTAAATTTCAAGCCTGTTTATAGTAAACTTGGTGAGTTTCCTTGTTCTTCTCTAAGAAGGGGAGTAATATTGTCACCAGATGGCACTAGAACAAGTTCTATTTAAGGCCCCAGCTGAGCAAAGAACTTAAATGTATGCTTAATTTTAAACATGATCTTATGTGCTTTGCTAAATAAATATACAGGCAGTTAGATCCTGGAGAAATACTGTGTTGTTTACTAATGGTGTTGTTCCTTTTGAAAGCTGAACATACACAAGTAAAGTTAGTTTAACTGCTTGAGTCTCTGTAACCGGGTCCATTTCTTAGGTGCAGAGCTGTAGCCTGAAGGATATCATCATTGGCGATCCCTTGATTCAAGGATGATCTCTACCACAGATTTACATATGGTTCCTGAGATGACTCAGGAGTCCGATCCTGGAACCACAGATATGCCCGCAGTAGGCACAAGCATTTCCTGGTAGGTCAGCTGCCTGCTGGGAGAAAGTTCTTTCTTTTTCCTTCCTTCTCTCTCTCTTTTCAGCTTCAAGGGCAAAGCACTTCTCCTCAAAGCGGGCCACTGCCTGATGGAGGATATGGTGCCATTGGGTTAAGTTGGTGGCTTGTGATGTCCACATCAGGTTTTTTTTTTTTTTTTTTTTTTTGAGATATGCTTTCAGTGTGTCTTTGTAGCATTTCCTCTGACCGCCACGGGATCTCTGACCGTGGGTGACCGAAAAGTAGAAGACTTGTTTTGGGAGGTGAGAGTCTGGCATCTGAACACAATGTCCAGCCCAGTGGAGTTGGTGCATGAGGATCATTGTTTCAATGCTGGTGACATTGGTTTCAGTGAGGATGCTGGCGTTATTGTGGCGATCTTCCCACTTGATGCAAAGGAACTTCTGGAGGCATAATTGGTGGTATCTCTCCAGACTTTTGAAGTGCTGTCGATAGGTCACCCAGGTTTCACATCCATAGAGGAATGTAGGAATAACAATTGTCTTATAGACCTGAATCTTGGTGTCCTGCTGTAGGTCATGGTCTGTGAAAATGCGTCGGAGCAATTTCCCAAAGGAAACACTTGCGCACTCGATCCTGTGCTGGATCTCTCTGTCGATTTTTGCGTTTTAAGAAAGTTGGCTATTGAGGTAGCAGAAGTGCTTGACTGTCTCCAAAGTCTGCCCGTTGATGGTGATTTGTGATGGGTCATGTACAAGATCTGAAGCAGGCTGATGGAGCACTTTAGTCTTCTCAATATTGAGTGAGAGTTCTAGGTTTCGGTAAGCTTGTGCAAAAAAAATCCAGTGTGGACTGAAGGTCATGCTCAATGTGTGCAAGTATGACATAATCATCAGCATACTGAATATCAGTAATGGATGCCCTGAGGACGTTAGACTTCGAGTGGAGGCGTCAAAGATTAAAAAGCCGCCCATCCATTCTGTGTTGAATGTCAACTCCATTGTGGAGGTGCTCTTTAATGAGGACCAAACTGACTGCTAAATAGATGGGGAACAGGGTTGGGGCAATAACACATCCTTGCTTAACCCCAGTTTTGATGATGAAAGGGTCTGTCTCCAGGCCATTACCGAGAACAATGGCAGTCATCTGATCATGGAGATGCCTTAGGACCTTAATAAATTTTGGAGGACAGCCAATTCTAGGCTGCACCTTCCACAGGGCTTCACAATTGACAGAGTCAAAGGCTTTTGTCAAATAGATGACGGCCATGTACAGGTCCTGATTTTGCTCTCGTGACTTTTCCTGGATTTGACAGGCAACAAAGTTCATGCTGGTTGTCCCACGGGATGGTCTAAAACCACACTGAGATTCCGGCAATATTTCCTCAGCAAGGGGAAGTAATCGGTTTAAGAGGATATGGGCAAGAATTTTCCCTGCTGTAGATAGCAAGGTAATGCCTCAATAATTTCCACACTCTGATTTATCTCCTTTCTTAAAGGATATACCCACACAAGCAAAACCAACACTCATCACATCGTGGCAAACAGGACAGCTCCCACTGAAGTTAGGATTGGGTCCATAGGCTCTACGTTTAATATTCTGGGCCTGGATGACAAGCACACAAGATTCTAACCAACAAGGAAGTGTAAATCCCAAACATACAGGCCACAAGTCAGGAGGAGCCGAGTCCAGCGTAGTCCGTGTTGTCGTCACTTACACCTTCTTCTGATCTCTCAGGGTGAAATCCTGGCCCCATTGAAGGCAATGGCAAAACTCTTAATGACTTCAATTTCACTGCAATGGCATTTCACTGCACTGTGTGCACACAAATTCAGGCCAGGTTGACACTAAAAAGTCAGGTCGACCCAGCTAGGTCGCTCAGGGATGTGAAAGATCCACACCCCTAAGTGACATAGTTAAACTGACCTACCCCTGGGTGTAGACAGCGGTAGGTTGATGGAAGAATTCTTCCATTGACTCAACTACCACCTCTCAGGGTAATGCATTCACCACAGCGATATGAGAACCCCTCCCATCACTGTACTGAGAGCCTAGGCTGAAGTGCTACAGCAGTGCAATGTTCCTAGTGAAGATGTAACCTTACAAACACTTAGGAGTCATTAGTGGCCTATAACTCCAGTCTCTTCACACACCTCCCCTGAATTTGAAGAAGACTGACAAATGAAATCCCCCAACTGTGTGTTGCACTTCATCTTTGCCTGTCATCCATCTGACTTTTCCACAGCTGTTTTCTACAGTCACAAGGCATGTGGTTTCAATAGGGCATTCGCGTTTGGGGGCCGAGCCGCTCTCTGCCCTCCAAATATGCTCCATCCCTAGTTTTATACAGCTGATATCTTCAGGAAAGGTGATGCGGTGCAGTCAATCAGTTCAGAGCCAGCCATTGTGCTCTGCAGGTAACCTGCACTATAAGCGAGTTGTCATCACCTTACAGGAATGTGGCACTTCTGCAGAGATTTCCGTCTCTCCAAAAGCTGCACAAACCTGAATGAGTTAACCCCACTGCAATCTATGGGAGCATCATTATCCCCATGTCACAGATGCACGAAGGCACACGGAGATTTAAATCCAAATTGCTTCCCTTGCAGAGTGTCTGTGCATGTTGCAGCCTTGTTTATTGGTTTCAGAACTGCTGAATACCCAGACGCATAAATCAGTATCCACATGGGAAGAGAGTTTACAATATCCCACAAGGGAGTCCTCTCCTCATGCCACTAACATGGACAGCAAGGGGCGATTTTTCACAGATGTCCTCTAATTCTGTACCTACATCAACCTGTGTTTGCACATGCGTATGGCAACTGGGCGTACAAATCTAGTAATTAAACATCCAACTACCTGTCAGGGCTGGGATGTAGGCGGCCGGGCCTACTGGTTAGCATATGCCGGGGATGAGGAGCAGGACACCAGCTGGAGTTCAGAACCAGGAAATCAGGACCCGAGGTCAGGAACACAGAGTCAGATACCAGGAATCGGGAGACCAGGTAAATCTGGATAAGCAGTCCAAAGCAGGGCAGAGCCCGGTTGTACAAACAACTTCCTGTTCTGCCTTCTGACTTATGTAGGGGGAGCAGGCCCCACCAATCGGGGCCCAATGATGAAGCGTTCTCTCTGAACTGGGTTTCGAGGAATCCCAATTCTAGCACATACCAGTAAGCTATTGGGTGGAAGGTTGCAGCACGATGATACCCAGTGGATCCAGGTTTGAGACCCGTGGGTTATGATGCTCTGCCTCACATGCTCAAATACTATTTGGCCATGCAAATGCTAACTAGCGTGTGGGGGCACACAACTTATGCCACTAAACTGAGAATGTATTCAGAGCCAGCCTTTGTTCTTAATTATAATGAGAATGACTTCTATGGCACCTTTCCTCCAAGGGTCCTAGGCCATTTTGCAAGCAACCTTGTGAGGATGGGCAGAATATTACAGACGGATAAACTGAGGTGCTAGGAGTTGATTCAATTCACCTATTGCCACACAGCAGGTCAGTGGCAGACAGGGGATCAAACCTATAAGCTGGGACCCCCAGACCACTGCTCCAATCAGTACAGAGCAATTTATTTTCTTTTAAATGAGGACTAAAGAGAAGAAATTCAGAGAACAGCAACAGAAATGAGCAGAGGGGTGGAGGAAAGAAAGATTAACAGAATTAAGAATGTAAAGAAATCTTCCCTCTAACCAAAGTGCATTGGTGTTCTCAGGAATGCACTGAGTGCCTGGCACGCCCACGGAGCTTGCTACCAAGTGCGTGGAGTACTCAGCATCCTACCAGCCCCATCGGCACTGGCACACCACAGCACTGCCAGCCCCAGCCTGCCATGGGTTGGGCCTGATAGGGGGACTGGAACAAGACGAGGAGGAGGGTGTGGTGCTCTGGGATCGGGGAGACGTGCCTGGCATAGGGGCCGAATGGAAGAACCTGAAGGTGGGAGAGGGGGAAGGAATCGTGCACTGAACCTGAAAGAATTTAGTCTGCATGTATCAGAGCCTGAGTCCAGGTGGGCTCCCGGAGGAGCAGCAGTTACTCCAGGGGGTGCGAGGGGAGCCAGCAGCCCTTTCTGCTGGTGCCCACGTATGGCAGTAACACACTTGCTGTTATTCCTGATCCCCCATTTCCAAAAGACCATGCCTTTGTTTCCCTTGACAGCGCTCATCAGCACTTAGCTTTGGCTTCCTCCTTTCTCTGTGCCAATCCCATACCCGCTCCCTGCCCCCCCCAATTGTGGGCTCCCTTGTCTTTGTTTGTGAGCTGGCTGCCTATTTTGCTGTCCTCAGCTTATTGCATCTGTTTTGATTTGCCAGCTTTGCATTCAGCTTTTATCGTGCGTTTCTAAGCGCCAGCTCCGGGTGGCCGTCTTCGACTCCTTTCACTCAAGCCCGTGCACCAGCTGCATATTAATTGTCCTCCTTTCTCCCGTCACTCGCTCTCTCCCTGGTTCGCTGCATGACATTTTCGGTTTGCAAACTTTTGCAAACACGTTGCAAACCAAACACAGCCATTCTGTGTGCAAAGGTCTAAAAATGACTCTTACGCTGATCCACAGCCTCATTGCTGGAGGAATGGGGGGTTACACCAACAGAGAGTTTGGCCCATATAATAGCCCAGCAATGGGAAAGCCTTCTTAGATTACTTATCCCATCTGCTGCCAATGTAGGATTATTCCCTATGGTACACTGACGGATCTCTTTGTCCAGTTTAGTTCAAGTGACCCTGTCCAATTTTGCTGCAATGTCCCAAGCAACAGGGCTTCCACTACTTCTCTCGGGTGATTCCTTCACAGTCAAGTGGCAATCCATGGCAGGATGTTTTCTCTATTCAATTTTCCCTTTCTCCATGTCAGGGTCTCACCCCCTTACACCAACCAGAACAATTTATCTCCTTCATGAAAAATTATGACGTTAAGAAAAGAAAGTTAAAATATACGTAAAATGCCTCCTTCCTCTTGGTCTCGCTTCTCTTCTCAAGGATAGAAGTGCTAGCCCAAAGCACGGCTCTTGCCTGCCCAGCAAAGTGCCTCTTTCGTTGTAGCAAAACTCAGCACTTCACTCTCTGGTGTTGGGTGGGTCTGGGGTAAATCAGTCCAGCGCAGGAGGTTTAATGCGAATGTTGGCCCAGGGTTGGCCTGAGAGGCTTAATTAAACAAAACAAAAATACCTTCCCTAACTTGCACTGGAGTACTGCCTCATCTTATGCTGGGTACCAATCATCAGCCACCCTCTCTGGCCCAGCTATGCTGGGAACCAAGGCCCCTCTCCCCAGATGGAAATCTTGTGTTTATTTCTCTGAGAACAACAGCTCCTTACCTAGGGAAAGCCTTTTCCCCTTGCTGCACCCAGCCTCCTGCAACCTGCTTCTCAGCCCTCCTCTCCCCTCTCTCTCTGGAAGAGGGTTTTAAAGGTACCAGGCTGCCTTGGAGTCAAACATCCATAATTAAGCTGTGGTAACCCCTTTCAGATCATGGGAGCAAGGGCTTAACCACGCTGAGACCGACAGACCTGGCTTCAGCCCCCCTTTAGAACTCTCAGGTCTGACTGCATCACACCCGGCACTGAAATATTGCCGGCGCTTCACGAATAAAGAGAATGTCTTCCCATACCTCTGCACTGTCCTCTTGCCTGTAGACCATAGCCCTGTATCTTTCCTCTGCAGCTATAGCAGGCTCCCTACCAGCAACAGGGCCTCGTCCCAGCTCTCTAGTCCCCAAACTCTCCCAGCCTACCCTCTGCAGCCAATTCCCAGGCTCCTTCCACTGGCCAGCTGCCCCTGCTCACATACAGTTCCTGGCTCCCCCATGAGCCTGATCCTCTGGCAGTACTTCCCTTTCCTGGGCTGCAGGGAGCCCACTGCTGGCTGGATGTCGCACTGGGCATTAATACAGTGCTGGGTAATGAGTCGGCTTGGAAAGATTCGATTTTGTTCAGTCAACATCGATTTCACCGTACACACAAAGCAATGAAAAAATAGTTCCATTGATAAGAATAAAAATGTACAGCTAAAGTAAGGAAAATGCTGCTTGAGAACCTATCAGGAGTTGATTTAAGGATAGTTACGTTGTATGTTCTGACGTGATGCTGACAAGGTGTGTGTTAACGATTATAAAGCTTTTGCTTTTCGAAGCTGAACATCTGTCATTAGATAATTATTGTCTGACCCCTTCCCCATGATTCCCTGCAACCAAGGCAATTTAAAATCGATAACAATGGATAAGAATGCTTAAAACTAGCCATTGATATTATCTGTCAGAAGTATAAAAAAATAAAACTCAAATGCCACCCAGCCTTGTAATGGGCCGGCAGCTTCATGAGTATATGAATATTCCACAAAATGGCCCTTTCCCCTATGGGACATGGTGCTCCCTCGTGGATGCTGCAGGTATAGGGCAGGAAACAGGCTACAGAGAAACATGAAGGCAGAGTTTGGGGTTCTCCAAGTCAGACTCTGAATCCGCTATCACTCATCATGCTGCATGTCTCTCAGGCAGGAATCCATAGATTATAAAGCAAGACGGGACCGCTGTGATAATCTATCTAGTCTGACCTGCAGAATCTGACCAACTATAGGTCTTCCCCGAATTAATTCCTATTTGAACTAGAGAAGATCTTTTAGAAAAACATCTTATCTCGATTTTAAAAGTTGCAGTGACGAAGAATTCACCACAGCCATGATAAGTTGCTCCAATGATTAATTACTCTCACAGTTAAAAAATTGCACCTTGTTTCCAGTCAGAATTTGCCTAGCTTCAACTTCCAGCCACTAGATCTTGTCAGACTGATGTCTGCTAGACTGAAGAGCCCTGCACATGGCTGGTGTTAAAGAAATAAGAAATGAATAATAGTAATAGAGACCCTGGCCTACAATGCTTAAACCCCCACATGTGAAAAATGCAGCCAGTGTCTGTTGTGCAGAGCTGTGATGGTGGATCTGAGCCATCCTCTTCCCCTTGGTCGGTGCAGAAGGAACCCATGTGTTCCCCTGCAGATTCATTCTGGAGGCTATTGCCTGGCACGTGACTATAGTTTTTCAATGCATTTTGCTGTTAGTTTGCCCCTGGTTTGCAGTGTGCCGTGTTGCTGACACTAGCAATGTTATTGCAGGCATACCCCCCAGTGACTGGATTTCAGCCCCTGCTGGAGCGAGTTTCCTCATAAAGCCAGAAGTGCCAGCCCTTGAGAATTTCAGCTCTGTCCAGAGGGGAACCCCACCCTGCTCACACACAATGGCTGCCTTCCCCCCTGCCCCGCTTCCTGGGGAAGAGCAGCCAATCCAAGCTGTTGCAGGAGGCAGACAGCATTCCCCCTGCCAGGAGCAGAGGCGGGGGCGTTGGGTACACGGGGAGGAGAGGGAGCAGAAAGAGCAGCTCTCCTCATGTGAGCAATGGATCAGTCTGCTCCGTCCTCCTCCCCCAACCCTTCTGCAACACCTGGAAAGGAGGAGGGGGTGAAAAACCCCAGGAGCTGCAGAGGTGGGGAGATGGGGGGGGGGCAGAATTAGTGAATTAGAATGGTGGGGAGCAGCAGGAAGCTCTGCAGCATTGGGCAGCCACGAGAGCCCCTGCAGCGTGGGCAGAATCACTGCGCTCTGCGAACCTAGTAACACCAATTCCCCCCAGCGCACGCACACGGCGGGGCTCAAACACCAGGAGTCAGACCAAATAACACGAGCTACTCTTTAAAAATCAACCCAGGATTTGGGGCCAATCCCATGGCTCTGGGGGGGGTCCAGCTCCTGAGTTCTGAATAGTGGGGGCTGGCCATACTGTGATGTCCCACTGGCTTTAGGCGGGCTCAGGTGCAAGGTGAGTTGATGGAGGTGGGAACCCAGGGCGGCCTCCTCTCCTGCAGGCTAGAGAAAAGGGGCAGCTGCTAGAACCTGCAAGGGGAGGTGGGGTGCTAGGAAGGGGGAGGGGCTGCAGCACCTGCTGGGGATGTGGGAGCCTATTCATGAGGGCAGAGGAAGTGGGAGGCTGTCAATGCTGCTAGTGGGGGCATGCAGGGACCTGCCGGGGGACCAGGCAGGAGGGAAGTCTCTGGGCAGTAGGAGGGAGGGGAGCTGGAGGTAGGGACAGTGGGATCCAGGAGCTGTGTTTACACGGGTGCAGATTTTGTATGTATTTCAGTTTGGGTTTTTAATCTCTGATCACGATACTGGCGAGGGTGGGTGGGAAGGCGGGGGCTACACAAGATGACAACAGACCATAAAACGTGATTTATTCTCTTTTTAAAATCTCAAGATTTTAGGTCAATCTCAATTTTTTTTTGGCTTCAGACTCATGGTTTTTAAATTCTTGGGATTGGCAGTACTGAGTAAATTATGTAGTGTACACACACACCCCGCCACACACACACGCTTCGCTCCATTACCTTCCCTAGTGCTATGCTGATTTTCACCAGCTGTGGCCCAGACGTGATTGTTCTGGTTTGGTTTTCATGTGAAGGGAACCCCCTCTCGTCACTGGGTTCTGTCACACATGCAGGGTATGGAATGAGGCTTTGCCATTGTTTGGTGCTTGGATTACAATTTTTTAAATTAAAAGATTTGGGAGAGTGTAACTTTAATAGGGAATTTGGGTTAAAAACAATGCAAGAAACGTGATCTCTGGATCATTGACAGCCCCAGCGATTTTTCTGGATATGTTTGTGGTCTCTCTTTCAGGATCCTTTGGGGGAGTGTAATGGGGTCTCACTGTGCCCCACTGGGTTCAGCCTGCAGGCCCCACTCCCCAATGAGTCAGGACCACTCCAAACTGGTGCCACACCCATGCTCTTTATTCCTGCGTCTGGTCCCCACCACCAAGCTCCAACTATTTACAGAGTATTTACAGGTTTGGCCTAGCGCAGGCCTCAGTGGCAACAGGGTAGCAGGCTCCTGGCTCCTTCTGAGCCTACTCTCCCCTCCTGGTTTCCACCTCCCCCCCGGACTCACTTCCCCCCAAGCATTTAGCCCCTGTTAACAAGGCTGGCAGGTGTGGCCAGTTTCCAGGCCAGTCCTAGCTAGTGACTCAGCCCCAACCCCTTTCCCTTGATTGAGGCTAGAGTGGCAGGAGCTGATTAGGGCTGCCCCTGCCACAGGGAGACTTCACTTCTCCCAGGACACAGCCTGCTTGGGCAATGTAGTTTCAGCTCCCCAGTTTATCACAGGTAACCTGTATATAGCAAGACTGACTCCATACTGCTGTAATAATGCATTAGACAGCCAGTCAATCACATCAGTGATTACTATACTATGATGTCGCACACATCAGCAGATGCTTTAGCAGGAGAGCTAGACACTACAGTACCCAGACCCCGCCAACCACGCAATAATAAAGAGGCTTAGACAACAGCAGAGCTAGATTCTCAGCCTGATCCCAAATCACACTCCCTTTTCTTCCCACTGATAGTGCTTTTTTCACCTGTGCTCGGGGAGCCAGCCCCTTCCAATGCACCAGGGTTGTTAGCTCTCCTGTCAATCCCTTTCCAGGAGCCATGTTTGTCATCTCGCTTTCCACCCGCACACTATCGATCCCCGCTTCCAGCCTCTGGCTCTCCTTATACACATGAGAATTTAGATACAACGCTGAGAGGCGTGATGTAGAAATCCAAGGTAGGGGGACGAGATAGAGCCTTAACATTGATTTGCTAAATCACTCACATTATTTTTGCTGGACTCTCACCCTTCCTTTCCCTCCCACTTAGTATCTTCACATCCTGAGAGCTGACTCACCCACAGTTAAAAAAAATTGTAAGTCAAGCCCCAAAAAATCATGAGGTTTTAAAAGTTTAAAGTGTTGAGTTCTTTGAGTCATTACGATTCACATTTTCAAGCTCTGTCTGCAACCACGAGGACTAGCAGCTTGTTTTTTCTTTCAAATGAAAGCTGAGATTCTCACATAATCACAGGACTCCAGTTGCTGAGGCTTGAAGAAAAATACCACATATTGTGATAATTGTGCTGAAATCCCAAGAACTGGCAGCACTGTGGGGAGCTAAGTTGGGCCAATGCTGGGTGCCTTTAAAGGTTCACCCCTTAATGTACATCTTTGATGAAAGTTTCCAGATACCAGAAGTGATCAAACAGAACACCATTGACGTCAATGGCAAAACTCCCATGGACTTCAATGGGGCCAGGATTTCTCCCCAGAAGTTCACAGAAGAAGCTTGCCCTCAAAAAAGGCATACATTTTTGACAATGAGGACAAATTGCTAAGGGAAGCATTCTCCAACTCCCAATTTTTTCACAAGAAGACTGGCTGCCTCTCTGGAAGATATGCTTTAATCAAATACAAGTTACTCAGCTCGATATGGGAGTAACTGGCCTGTGTTATATAGGAGGTCGGACGAGATGATCTAATGCTTCCTTCTGGCCCTATAATCTATGAATCAAAACTATGCTAAATCCACTGACTGTACCAACAAAGACCTTGTTATGGATTTGGCAACAAGAAGTCTGAACCTACCTTAATGTCAGGGCCAGGGCATGGGCAGCTTGTCCCAGGGGTTAACATCAGGCACAGGCTGTGGGTCCTGGAGCCAATTATCAGGAACCAGTCTGGGCTGGAACATCAGGAGATCAGAATCAAGACAAACAGGAGGGCAGGGATCGAGAGTCAGGAGGCCAGAACTAGAAGGCAGGAAGAGGTAACCACCAGTCCAACAGTCATGGCAGGGCAAAGCTTAGTTGTACAGACATCTTCCAGTTTCCTTCTCTGGCTTAAATAGGCCCAATCAGAAGCCTTGGAGCCCTTCCAATTAGAGCATAGAGGCAGGGCTTATGCCCCAACTGGGCTTCATGGATACTGGTTCCAGCTGCTGTCTGTGAGCTGCCAGGTGGAAGATTAGAGTGTGATGACTCCCCTGACTCCTTCCTCCATGGACCGAGGTTTGAGGCCTGCTGGTCCTTACACAATTGACTGACACCACCGCTCTAGATCAACAATGCTGAAGAAAGCTTTTATGAATAACAGGACTGTATGTAATAAGCTATGTAGCACACGTAATATCTCTGGACTTTACTAAATTACAAAAAATTGATTAGCATTTTGAGTTACCTGAGTTACAGTCAAATCAACCTGTTGTCCAAAACATTGTTTAGATTTATGATGGATGTGAAGGAAAGATTTTTTAAATTACTGTGTTAAAATAATATTAATTTGTAAAAAAGGAAGGTGAAGCTAAACCATCATATGTATCAATTATCTTATCACGATATAGAATTATCCTTACCCTTTTGTTATCCAGTTTAACAGGCAGAAGTCTCTGATTCCCAAGTACCTGTCCCTGTTTTATCTTGAACAGAATTAAAAACCTGGTTTACAATTCATCCAGCACTGTAATGTTAGGGTGGGGTTTTCAAATCTTTACTCTTTACCCATCTGGGCAGTCCCTGGCCAGAATCCAAAGGTGCAAAAACATTTCTTTGTATAGAAATTCCATCTGGAGACATATTGCCTGAGTGAGTGTGTGGGTGGAGGTTGATTGTGTTTTAGAACCTTTGTTAGGGTGCAGTTATATAGAAATATAAAGAGCTGGATAGAGGTGAGCACATGTAGATACTTAATATAAAGAGCGCCACCTGCTGGTACGTAAGCATATAACATTGTTTCTAAATTTGTAGGACTAATAAAGTTGTTGTTATTGCTGTGCACATGGTTTGCACATCTCTTAACATTAGTCACTATCCCAGTCCTTGTGATCTTGGAGCTGAAGGACTGGGGAGAAGGGGTCGGACCCTGACTTGGACACTGCTCCTCAGCAGTCAGCAGAGCAAGGGCAGCATCCCACGGGGCAGAGAAGAGACAAGACATGATGGCAACCAATGCAAAGGGATCTTTGCTGGCTGAGCCAGAGACTCCCAGCCTACCCTGCCTCACTGTAAAGAGTCTGTCTAAAATCTGGCCCAGATCAAGTCATTATGGAATGGATTGCTGACTTCACTACAGGGGGGAAGCAAATGTCATTGAAAGGGGATCACAGGAGCTGCTCTAGTTTGGGCCTTCCCTGAGCTGTGGAAGTCATTGAACCCAACTCTCACCCAGCGCAGCCAGGACTCAGCACTGCCCCCCAATGCGCACACTGGCTTAAAGCCACAATCCAGAGCTTTCTTTCTGTCTTTTTTCTTTTTTTTAATTGTTTTTGTTTTCTTTCCATGGAGCATTTTCTCAGTCATCCATGTCTCTGCACATCATATATCATCCATGTGTATCCGGGGGGGGAAAAACTAGCAGGCCTGTAACGGATGGAACGATCCTATTCACTACCAGCTGACAGCTTGTGAGAACAACAGCTTGAATTACTGGAAGAACTTTTCCCACTGAGTTAATCTGCAATAGATGTAGGTGACCTTCTAAAGACAGCTATTAATCAAACAAGCGGTGGCCATTCTCCGCGGTAGGCTGAGCCCTTGGGGGGGAGGGGAATACTAATTTCACGACAAGATAAATCATAATTTGACAATAATCATCTGCCCTAATCACGCCGCTTCTTCCATTTAATTATTTGTATACACAGCCCTTCCTGAATGGAAAATACAAAGGACAATATGAAATGGGGAGTCTGTATTGCCAGTGGGGAAATACTAAAGCCCCTTTTCCACGCCCTTAAATCATTCTTCACAGCACAGAGTGCATCATGTAATGCAGCTGGGACATGGGCCTGCAAGGAAGTTGGAACGACTGTGGCTGATTTGGCGCTGCATGAAATGGCCTTTCTATAAGAAGCCGCCGTGTCTCGGGGGCTGGGAATGGGAATCAGAGCCCTCCCCCTCAGGACACTGGGATGAACCCGTCTCCCGGGCCGCCAGGTCTGGCGGGATGGGGAGTCTGTCCCATGTGACAGCAGGTTAAGCGGTGGCATGTCAGGGAGGATCTTAGAGCCTCCCAGCCTCCTTTTGTTGAAATTCTACCACAGCTTTGAAAGAAGAGCAAGGGTAACTTCCCTGCCTCTGGTGGAGCCAGCCCCACTTTGGATACTGCTAAGCAGCCCAGTCAGAGAGTGGATCCAAAGAACAAATTGTGCGGTGGAATTGGCCATAAGCCACCAACATCCCCCCCCTCCCCCCCATGTCACTAGAATGGGACAGGGCAATGGGATAATCCCTGCTCTCTGGTGAGCACAGCGTTAACCTCGCTCACCGTGACCCTCAGCCCTTGCCCAGGACTGCAGAGAAGGAAGAACACTGTTGGGACCCAGGCGTTATAGCGTTGGGCTCAGCCTATTTCGTCACACGCACGCTCCCATGAGGGAAGGACCTTGCTGCCAACGCTGCATCTTTCTGCTGAGTCCTTTCACCTTTCTTGCACCAGGACTTTCAGAGAAGCCCCGTCGGTGAGGGAGTGGCTCCACCAGGTCTGTGCTCCGATGCCTCCATCCTGCCCATCCCTTGCAATCTACGCCAGTTGGATGCTGTCCTATGGTCTATAGGCTCCATTTGGTTTCCAGAAACAGTGTGCCAAAGATGGAAGCAAACTGCCTCTTAGCTGTGAATCCAAGGGCATGGCTGTGATATGGCCTCCACACCCGCATCAGGGACAGCGAGATCCCCCTGGATGGGCTGCCCAGCTCGTGGGTCCAGGTGCTAAGGAGCCGCTGCCCACCCACATACTCCGCCCCCAGGGTAGGTGAGTGGAATGGATAGGCAAGGGACAGAGCCACTCTGCACCCCCTTACTTTTAGGTCAGCACAGCTGAGTCTGTGAGTGTGGAACGGGGAAGTGCAGTCCTTTATAGCTTTAGCAGATTACTGCCCCCACCCCCATGGCTCTGGAGTGGCGGAGGCACTACATCTGTACATCTACACTGCTAGTGTGAGTCTGTCGACCGGAGTTGGGCGGCTCGCTCCCAGCTGCAGCGTAGACATACTGTGGGGGCTCTCAGGATGGTATATCCTCTGCCCCTCTCCTGGCTGCAGGCCATGTCTGGAGCCCCAGTCTAGCCCAATGTTTGTCTGCGCAGTGGGGCTGCCTCCCTCCTTGGTTACACATAGTTAGGGCCCTACCAAATTCACGGTCCATTCTGGTAAATTTCATGGTCATAGTATTTTTAAAATATTGAATTTCATAGTTTCAAGATATTTAAATCTTAAATTTCATAGTGTTGTAACAAGGCATGAATGTGTATTTAAAAACTAGGGCTGTCAAACTATTAAAAAAATTAATCGCGATTAATCGCACTGTTAAACAATAATAGAATACCATTTATTTAAATATTTTTGGATATTATCTACATTTTCGAAGATATTGATTTCACTTACAACACAGAATACAAAGTGTACAGTGCTCACTTTATATTTATTTTTATTACATATATTTGCACTGTAAAAAACAAAAGAAATAGTATTTTTCAATTCACCTAATACAAGTACAGTAATGCAATCCCTTTATCATGAAAGTTGAACTTACAAATGTCTAATTATGTACAAAAAAATAACTGCATTCAAACATAAAACAATGTAAAACTTTAGAGACTACAAGTCCACTCAGTCCTACTTCTTGTTCAGCCAATCGCTCAGACAAACAAGTTTGGTTACAATTTGCAGGAGATAATGCTGCCTGCTTCTTGTTTACAATGTCACCTGAAAGTGAGAACAGGCATTCGCATGGCACTGTTGTAGCCAGCGTCACAAGATATTTATGTGCCAGATGCACTAAAGATTCATATATATCTTCATGCTTCAAACCACCATTTGAGAGGCCATGCTGATAACGGGTTCTGCTCGATAACCGTCCAAAGCAGTGTGGACCGACGCATGTTCATTTTCATCATCTAAGTCAGTCAGATGCCACCAGCAGAAGGTTGATTTTCTTTTTTGGTGGTTCGGGTTCTGTAGTTTCCTCATCAAAGTGTTGCTCTTTTAAGACTTCTGAAAGCATACTCTACACCTCATCCCTCTCAGATTTTGGAAGGCACTTCAGATTCTCAACACCTTGGGTCGAGTGATGTAGCTATCTTTAGAAATCTCACATTGATACCTTCTTTGCGTTTTGTCAAATCTGCAGTGAAAGTGTTCTTAAAACGAACAACATGTGCTGGGTCATCATCCAAGACTGCTATAACATGAAATATATGGCAGAATGCAGGTAAAACAGAGTAGGAGACATTGTTTTTTTAATGAGCATTATCAGCATGGAAGCATGTCCTCTGGAATGGTGGCTGAAGCATGGAAGGGCATACGAATGTTTAGCATATCTGGCACGTAAAGACCTTGCAATGCCAACTACAAAAGTGCCATGCGAACACCTGTTCTCACTTTCAGGTGACATTGTAAACAAGAAGTGGGCAGCATTATCTCCCATAAACATCTACAAACTTGTTTGTCTGAGCGATTGGCTGAACAAGAAGTAGGACTGAGTGGACTTGTAGGCTCTAAAGTTTTAAATTGTATTGTTTTTGAGTGCAGTTATGTAACAAAAAAAAATCTACATTTGTAAGTTGCACTTTTACAATAAAGAGATTGCACTACAGTTGAGGTGAATTGAAAAATACTATTTCTTTGTTTGCCATTTTTACAGTGCAAATATTTGTAATAAAAAATAACAATATAAAGTGAGCATTGTCTGCTTTTATACTGTGTTGTAATTGAAATCAATATATTTGAAAATGTAGAAAAACATCCAAAAATATTTAATACATTTCAATTGGTATTCTATTGTTTAACAGTGTAATTAAAACTGTGATTAATTGCAATTAATTTTTTTAATGTTGATTATTTTTTTGAGTTAATCGTGTGAGTTAGCTGCGATTAATCGACAGCCCTATTAGGCTGACAGGCTATTGTAGGTGGTATTGCCACTCTTATTTCTGCACTGCCTTCAGAGCTGGACAGCTGGAGAGCAGTGGCTGCTGGCTGGACACACAGCTCGGAAGGCAGTGTCACCATCAGCGGTAGCGCAGAAGTAAGGGTGGCAATATCATACCATGCCACATTTACTTCTGTGCTGCTGCTGGCGGTGGCAGCTGCCACTCTCCAGCCACCCAGCTCTGAAGGACGCGCAGAAATAAAGGTGGCAATACTGTGGCCCCACTACAATAGCCTTGCAACCCCCTTTTGGGTCTTGACCCCAGCTTGAGTATAGTGTAAAAGTACACAAAAGTACAGATTTTTCAGGGCAGACCAGATTTCATGGTCCGTGACACATTTTTCACAGCCGTGAATTTGGTAGGGCCCTACACATAGCAGACAGGGTATTGGGTGAAATCGGAGAACTAATGAACAGACTCCTCGGTCACCTCCCCACCGGCTTGGAGCACAGGCACCTAGGGTTTATCACAGGGGTTTATCACAGATGAAGGAGGGACTTTCGGAAAGCCGCTTATGAAATCAAAATGAGAACATCCCTGAGTTCAGGGTCCCAGATGAGTTTTTCCTTAGAGGGCATAAATCGCGTGGCCACATACTAAGGGCCTAATCTGGATCCCCTCCCTTATGCTGACTAGTGCCTGGCTCTGGGAGTCGTCCCAGTCACAGCTGGGTGGGAGTTTTTTGACAAAAATCTTTCGTTGTTTGGAAAATTCCAATTCTTCAAAACCAAACCGGTTTGGGAAAGTGGGCAACTGCATTTCCAACCAAATCTGGTTTGGGTTTCAGACAGAATATTTCTGTATTCAGATTTGTGCCAAAAAAAGTCAAAATTTTCTTCAGGATCCCGTCCTCTTTCATTCAGCTTTATATTCATGGTTCTACCTCAGTGTAAGAGACCAACGAGAAAAGCATCTGCATTCGTAACAACTCTGCATATCGGTGAGCAGCACAGACCTGTTCCATTCTGGCCCCTATAAACATTGGCATATCAATATGTTTGATTTCTTGAAGCAAATTTCTGACATCTGGCCCATGAAGTGCAATAGCCAAACCTGGGCTTCTGCTTTGGGGTGTGTGCTGGGATGGGTGCATGACTGTTGCTCGCGCTTTTAATATCGAGGGTACATTTATCAAATAGTTTCTAATGGGTTAATAAATGATTGATCGAGGCTATAAACATGTTTCACACATGAGCAGTATGTGTGATAGAGAATTATAAGCATAACCCGCTGGTCAGCTCTACAGAGGATATGAGACTGTTACAGCTTTCTTGTCTACCGCCTAGCTCTTCAGTTCACGCTGTCACAGCAGGTCCTTTTAGCTCTGGAGGGCCCTGGTTCAATCCGGCTGGTAGCCATCACATGCACATCAGCAGGGATTACAGATGGTTAAAAGCACCTGATCTGCTGTCACACTCTATAGCAATTGACTCACCATTTATTGTCTATTAAGCATTTATTAGCCCTTTGTAAACTATTAGTGTACCCTACATATAAAGCGTGACTGAGCTGCTGAGTAAATTCTGTTTTCTGAAGCTTCCTGGTGTAACACATCCCCACCCTGGGACCTAGCTCAGGCATGCAAGAGTGAAATCAGGAAGGCCAGATCGCACTTGGAGTTGCAGCTAGCAAGAGATGTTAAGAGTAACAAGAAGGGTTTCTTCAGGTATATTAGCAACAAGAAGAAAGTCAAGGAAAGTGTGGGCCCCTTACTGAATGAGGGAGGCAACCAAGTGACAGAGGATGTGGAAAAAGCTAATGTACTCAATACTTTTTTTGCCTCTGTCTTCACAAACAACATCAGCTCCCAGACTGCTGGACTGGGCAGCACAGTATGGGGAGGAGGTGACCAGCCCTCCGTGGAGAAAGAAGTGGTTCGGAACTATTTAGAAAAACTGGATGAGCACAAATCCATGGGGCCGGATGCGCTGCATCCGAGGGTGCTAAAGGAGTTGGCGGATGTGATTGCGGAGCCATTGGCCATCATCTTTGAAAACTCATGGTGATCGGGGGAGATCCCGGATGACTGGAAAAAGGCTAATGTAGTGCCCATCTTTAAAAAAGGAAAGAAGGAGGATCCGGGGAACTACAGGCCAGTCAGCCTCACCTCAGTCCCTGGAAAAATCATGGAGCAGGTCCTCAAGGAATCAATTATGAAACACTTAGAGGAGAGGAAAGTGATCAGGAACAGTCAGCATGGATTCACCAAGGGGAAGTCGTGCCTGACTAACCTAATTGCCTTCTATGAGGAGATAACTGGCTCTGTGGATGAGGGGAAAGAAGTGGATGTGTTATTCCTTGACTTTAGCAAAGCTTTTGATACGGTCTCCCACAGTATTCTTGCCGCCAAGTTAAAGAAGTATGGGCTGGATGAATGGACTTAAGGTGGATAGAAAGCTGGCTAGATCGTCGGGCTCAACAGGTAGTGATCAATGGCTCCATGTCTAGTTGGCAGCTGGTTTCAAGCGGAGTGCCCCAAGGGTCAGTCCTGGGGCCGGTTTTGTTTAATATCTTTATTAATGATCTGGAGGATGGTGTGGACTGCACTCTCAGCAAGTTTGCAGATGACACTAAACTGGGAGGCGTGGTAGATACACTGGAGGGTAGGGATCGGATACAGAGGGACCTAGACAAATTAGAGGATTGGGCCAAAAAAACCCTGATGAGGTTCAACAAGGGCAAGTGCAGAGTCCTGCACTTAGGACGGAAGAATCCTATGCACTGCTACAGACTAGGGACCGAATGGCTAGGTAGCAGTTCTGCAGAAAAGGACCTAGGGGTCACAGTGGACAAGAAGCTGGATATGAGTCAACAGTGTGCTCTTGTTGCCAAGAAGGCTAATGGCATTTTGGGCTATATAAGCAGGGGCATTGCCAGCAGGTCGAGGCGTCCCCTTTATTCGACATTGGTGAGGCCTCATCTGGAGTACTGTGTCCAGTTTTGGGCCCCACACTACAAGAAGGAAGTGGAAAAATTGGAAAGAGTCCAGTGGAGGGCAACAAAAATGATTAGGGGTCTGGAGCACATGACTTATGAGGAGAGGCTGAGGGAACTGGGATTGTTTAGTCTGCAGAAGAGAAGAATGAGGGGGGATTTGATAGCTGCTTTCAACTACCTGAAGGGGGGTTCCAAAGAGGATGGAGCTCGGCTGTTCTCAGTGGTGGCAGATGACATAACAAGGAGCAATGGTCTCAAGTTGCAGTGGGGGAGGTCTAGGTTGGATATTAGGAAACACTATTTCACTAGGAGGGTGGTGAAGCACTGGAATGCGTTACCTAGGGAGGTGGTGGAATCTCCTTCCTTGGAGGTTTTTAAGGCCCGGCTTGACAAAGCCCTGGCTGGGATGATTTAGTTGGGAACTGGTCCTGCTTTGAGCAGGGGGTTGGACTAGATGAACTCCTGAGATCCCTTCCAACCCTGATATTCTATGATTCTATGATTCTAGCCTCAGGCCCAGAGCTCCCACAAGCTGGGCAGAAGCTACAACCCAAGGACTATTTATTACAGCTAGAGTTGGGGGCCAAAGCCCAAAGTTTGGGTCCTCACATTTGGATGCGGGGGTTAAGTTCAGTCCAGCTCAAACCTTCAGAGAACAGCAGCAACTATTAGGTCTTGTCATATTCGGGGTCAAAGCAAATATCTCCAAAAAACTTTTTCTTTCCTACCTTTCCACTAGTTCAAAGCCTATTCTCCATGTTGGGACGCCCTGGCATTGAAGTTGTGTCTAAGGGCACCCCGAGCTTGCCGCCTTTCACGTGGAGGCTCGCACGACTTCAAACGGGAGCAGGAAAACTCCTCTCAGCTCAACGCAGCACCCTCCCCCGTGAAAGGAGAGATCAGGCACCAGCCTGGAGTTCCACCGCCGGGGGATGACAATGGATGACAGCTCCTGGCTGGTGACTTACAATCTCAGGTATCCCAGAGAGGAAGGGCTTGCCCAGCACCCCCTCACCAGTCCCACAGAGACCTGCTCCTGGGCTGTAGCTCAGGTCCCAGCACTCCCACTATCCCAACTTTATATTCTCCTCCCCATTCTGACTCACTCCTTACAATGTTGGTCCCAGGCAGTCTGGCACTTCCCAGGCTTCTGCCTGTGTTAATGAGGTTCTGCCCCTACCACCGGTGATGCTATTCCCCGTGCCTCCTCTTGCCCCTGTCCACTTGGTTCTCCCCTCTTCTCTTCTACCTTTGCTCTCCTTCCTCTCTGCTTTCCTCTCCCTCCGTGGTTACTTAAGGAACAACTCCTCATGATGCATTACGATGGTTACATCAGAGAGAAACCAGCCAATCATCCCGTGACGAAGTGGAGGATTTTCTTGTTTTTTTCTTGTTTTCAGTGAGGTTTCAATGGTTTGCATGCGGAGGGGGTGGGACTCAGTTTCCCTAGCTGTTACTGGTTTAACGAGGTGAGGGGAGAGGGAGTTTGTTATTACAGAGGACCGGAGAGGGAACTTGGGACCCCAGCCAATGGCCTGGAGGATGGATACCTCAGAGACCGGTGACCTGAGACCCTGACCCGGAGACCCAGCTCAGGAGTTGCAACCGGTTCTGGCCAGTGGGAGAACAATGGGCTGCAGAGTGAGGACCCAGTGACCTAACCAGCCGGTTCCAGCCAGAGGACAGAAGCGAGGCGAGGAGGCCCGAGTTTACGACCCTGTTTACCTGGAGAAAAGACAATGGACAGAGGCGGGGCTTGGGGCCGGGGATCTCAGATGCCGAGCTGGGAAGCAGGGGGGTCGGGGCTGGAGAGGGGGATCAGGCAGAGCCCACCTGGATGCAGGGAAACTGGGATGTGCTGGGCTGAGGGAGGCCAGGCCTGAGGCCCTGAGAGTTTCCTGTGCTGTGTTCAACTCTCAATAAACCCTCCTGTTTTACGCTGGCTGGGAGTCACTCTGGTCTAGAGAACAGGGTTGCATCAACCCCTTCGGGGGTGGAGGCCCGGGGGGTCCAGAGCGAGTGGATTCCCCGAGAGGGCCCACGGTGAGAAACAGGTGTGCTAAGGCTCAGAGAGGTGCGGCTCCAGGAGGTGGAGGGGCTTAACCCCGAGAGAGAGTGGACCCCCGAGAAGGGCTGTCGCACTGAAAGGGACACCCCCCACGGACCGCACGGGGCCAAGAGTGGGCACGCTCTGTGAGTCCGTGACAATGTGGCAGTAGAGGATGGTTCGTGGATGCACCCTGTAGACGTTTGGCTGCGAGCGCAGGCGCTTTGCAGTGAGTGAGTGCCAGTGATAGAACGACGGTATTGAATGGAACCAGCCTGGAAATGGCCTATAACCAGCTCCGTAAGAGTGACCTGGCACGTCTGTGCAGGGAGAGAGGCTGAGCGTGGGGAGGCTCACTAAGGAGCAGCTGATTGCTCAGCTTGTAGAGAATGACCAGTCTGAGGCACAGGCTCCAGACCCCAGGGGGGCTCCTGGGGTGCCCGGAGAGCTGGGAAGTAGCCGGGGGGGCAGTCTGTGTAGCGACCGGGAGTGTGTCAGACCTGACTCCCCAGTCAGTACAGGGAAACCCCAGTCAGGTTCCTCCCTAGAGGAGCTGTGGAGATTGGAGCTGCAGCTGAAAGCAAAGGAGCTGGAGCTAGAGGATCGGAGGCTGGTGGACCGTGTAGAACAGCGGAAGCATGAGTTGGAGTTGGACGAGCGGTGGGCCAAGAGGGCCTGCCGGGGGATAAGTGGGGAAGGGCCCCGAGACGCCAGTGTTGGGGGGAATCTGGACACCAAACTGCTGCCCCAGTTAGAGGATGGGGGGATATCGATGCCTACCTCACAGCCTTTGAGAAGGCTTGTGAACTGAACCAGATTGACCCTGCAGACAGGCTCTGCTGTCTGACCCCCCCTGCTGGGGCCCAAGGCCATAGAGGCATTCAGCCAAATGGATGGTGTTGAGACGGGGGACCTGTTCAAACAGGCTTTGCTGCGGAAGTTTGAACTGACCTCCGAGGCGTACAGGAAACGATTCCGGGGTGTACACAAGGCCTCAGGTGTCACTTACAAGGAAGTCACCAACTTGCTGGGGGAATATCTCCGCAAGTGGGGGAAGGGCGCAGGGGCCACTACCGCAGAGGACGTGTATAACCTGGTGAGGTTGAAGCAGCTGTATGACATCTGCCCTCCGGACCTTAAGATGTGGACCGGAAGCCCAAGGATCTGCGCAGTGCAGGGGCACTGGCAGATGAGTTTGCGGACAGCAGATCGGGGGCAGGAGGGAGACCCACATCGGGGACTCAGAAGGGGAGTCACCCCAAGACCACTCCAAGGTGGGACTTGAGGGACCTGAAATGTAATTACTGTGGCCAAAAGGGACACAAGGTGTCACAGTGCCTAAAGATGAAGGAAATGGCGGCCAAGCAGAACCCGTGGGGTGTCAACTGGGTGGAAGCCCTCGAAAGGGGGCACCGCTGATCTAGGGGGGTGCAGAGAGGGCTGTGCCAGGGGGAAGGGGAGTGCCAATGTTATAGCCAATGCTATACCATGGGGCGGGGCCCCTGAACTTCCCCAGGTCACTGGCTAAGTGACCCTGCTCCGTTCAACCTCGAAGGCGGGAGAAATGTGATGAAGTGGGGGATTTTCTTGTTTTTTTCTTGTTTTCGGTGGGGTTTCAATGGTTTGCATGCGGAGGGGGTGGGACTCAGTTTCCCTAGGTGTTACTGGGATGTGCTGGGCTGAGGGAGGCCAGGCCTGAGGCCCTGAGAGTTTCCTGTGTTGTGTTCAATTCTCAATAAACCCTCCTGTTTTACTCTGGCTAGGAGTCACTCCGGTCTAGAGAACAGGGTGGTGGAGGCCCAGGGGGTCCAGAGCGAGTGGACTCCCTGAGGGGGCTCACGGTGAGAAACAGGTGTGCTAAGGCTCAGAGAGGTGCGGCTCCAGGAGGTGGAGGGGCTTAACCCTGAGAGAGAGTGGACCCCCGAGAAGGGCTGTCGCACTGAAAGGGGCACCCCCCCATGGACCACATGGGGCCAAGAGTGGGCAAGCTCTGTGAGTCCGTGACACATCCTCCTTCGCCCGTCTGCTCCTCACTGATGGAATTGTGACATTAGTGCTGAGTCATCTTTTCAGCAGCAACTTCCTTTTCCCCACTCCCCCTTCCTGTATCCTCTCCACTTCTCCATCATCCTCATTTTCCCCTCCCAAATTTATTTATTTCCTGCAACCCTATTGGTTAAAATTCCTTTGAATTTTAAATATTATTAAAAAACAAGGGTTGATCCATTTTTGATGGCTGTCTCCGAGAAAGGCGTGGAGGAAAGATCAGAGAAGAATAGAATGGGGAAGATAGGGAAAGGATGAATGTGAGAACTAAGGGGCACCTCACCCTGAAAGGCAACATATTTAAAACTGAACAAAGGAAATAGTTTTGTTTACTAAATACCCAATTTACCAGTGGAACTCACCCCCACAAGAGATCACTGATGGCAAAAACTTATGAGCCACAAAAAGGGTTAGACATTTACATAGATAACAAGAATGTCCTCAATTAAATTATTCTTACCAAACATTTTTAAAGGATACAAACCCACATGCTTCAGGGCATAAGTAAACCACTAAATGCCTGGTGTTAGGAACGAACTAGCCATATAAGCATACGACTGTATATTCTCCATCATGGGGGATTTTATACCTTCCTGTGAATAATCTGCACTCTCCACTATCAGATATCAGGTAGTGCAGTACATAGTATTCATTCAAGCTGTATTGGCTTTGGCAAGCCAGCTGTTGGACAGTGTCAGAGTAGAAAGATGTAACCAGAATGACACATTTCATAGTCAGGGGAGCTGTATCAATTTAGGACAGTGGTGCACAAACTTTTCCTGTCATGCCCGCCCCCCAGTAATGGAATCTGACCGTGCCCCTCTCCATTACTGCACAGTTGGCTCAGCCACCAAGCTTGGGCTGAAGGTGGAGCTGCGGGCAGAACTGGGGATGGGAGAGCAGTTGGGGCTAGAGGCAGAGCAGGTCTGCTGGTGGAGAGCGAATGAGAGCAGAGCTGTGGCTGGGGCCAGGAGCGGAGCCGCAGCCAGGAGTCGGGGCCTGGAGTGGAGCTGGGGCCAGAGCTGCAGATGTGGCCAGGGGCAGAGCTGGGGCAAGGCCATAGTGGAGCTGGGGGCAGAGTAGGGCTGGGTGGTGCTCCCTCCCCACCCCCCGTGGGGGCTGGCCTGTGCCCCGCTGCACCCTCCCGAATGTTCCTCCACCCCTCTAGGGGCGCGTGCCCCACAGTTTGGGGACCACTGATTTAGGAGGACTATATGGGCTAAAGTTATCATCCAGCATAAGATTTGGAGTTTGGTTTGCAGAGCCCTCAGCTTGCTTAGCACCATGGCAAACACACCACTGAAATCCTTTTAACCTTTAGTAAAGATAAAAAGAAGGAAAAACAGCTCAAGCATTTGCAAAATAAAGTATTAATTAAAGGCTTTCCTTTTAACAACATCCCTGGTTCCCTTTCCCTTTAGCTGGAGACGGGGGACTGGAACAGTTTTTATAGTGGGGGTGCTGAGAACCATTGAACCAAACAGTAAACCCTGTATGTGATGGGTTTGGGCCCTTTGGGGTGTCACCTCATGTGCTGGGGTGCCACCGAGTCAGCCTATTCTGCCAGCCTGGGTCCCCTTTATCTGGCCTTGATGGGTTAGGCTCACAAGCCCCTTCCAGCCAAGCACACAGGCAGGGCCACACCCAGCTGCACAGAGAGACAGAGATCCGCTCTGGATAGATTCAGCCTTACGGGATTGCCCCAACACCCTGGTGCCCACTCCCTTTAAGGGTACAAACCCAAAGGTTTTATGAAATTCGCCCCCTCCCTCAATGTGGAGAGAGATACGCACAACTTCGTGCCCCGCCATCCCTGTTAGAAATGACATAAACTGGGTTATATTATAAACAAGCAATAAGTTTATTAACTACAAAAGGTGAATTTTAAGTGAATATAAGAGATAGACAGAACAAAGCAGATTACTGACCAAATAAAGCAAAATATGCAAGCTAAGCTCAGTATACTTAAGAAACAGGTTACAAAATGTAAATTCTCACCCTACATGTTATTTTAGGCAGGTTGCAAATTTTCTGTGGTTCAGAGTTCCAGTTATATTCCTTTTTAGACTGGACCCTGTCTCAGTCTGGACTCCCCCGTTGCCTTCCCTTCAGGTGGCTTTAGCAGTCTCTCTTCTTGGGCAAACAGGCCATGGGGAGGAGTCCTGTTTGCCTTCCTCCCCGCCCTTAAATAGGATTTCTATAAGGTGGGAATCCTTTGTTTCCCAAACTTGACCGCCCCCCCCCCTTCCCTTTCAGTGGAAAGTTACAAGAAATCCCAGGTAATTGTTTAGTATCAGGTGACAAGACCACCTGACTCTGTAGTATCACAGTGTCCATGAGTCAGTGGTAGTATAGGAAGGTAGGAAGGTCAAGCCTTTTCATAGTCCATTGTCCTCGTTGATGGGCCATCCACCCTGTCTGGCTTTTCCATTGTTGTTCCTCAAGTGTTAGCAGTGGGCGTCACCCAAAGTAGCACAGTTGAAATACAGATACATAGTCAATATTCCTAACTTCAGATACAGACATGATACAGGCATACAAATCGGATAATCACATTCAGTAAATTATAACCTTTCCAATTATATCTTACAAGACCCATCTTGCATAAAGTACATCTCAGTTATGTCATATTCATATCATAAGCATATTTTCAAAAATAATACGGAGTGATACGTCACACTGTATATAATGGAAACCACTTCAAGTCAGGGGGTGCTGCAGCACCCCCCACACCCCTAGCTCCAGCACCTATGTCTGGAGACAGTTTTTAAAAGGAAGCCCTTCCCCCTGCACTTGCCTGAGAGTCTTGTAGATGGTATTGAAGCTGGTAACTACTGTCTTTATGGAGAAAGGAGAAGAAGTTAGTTGCAACTGACTGGAGCTGTCGTTGTTGTTACAGTCTGATCCCATTACATCCCAGGTGGTGGTTGGGATTCAGCTGGAGCTAGTAGAGGTGACAATGTCATTTGAGTCCTTCTCTCTGGCCCAGTCTGGTCAGGACATTCCAGGATCAGGATGATGAAGGGCTGTGTTCCCAGGAGATGCTGATTGTGAAGCTTGCTCCAGTAGCTAATTTTTCTCTCCAAAGTCTCTTTCTTTAAGGTCCCCAAAAGGAGCGCTGGGTGGAATAGCCCCTCCCCTCATTATTTTGTCCGCCAGTTAGGCCTAGTTTTGGTTCACTGATTTCAGGTCCCACACTGCTGTTACCATGGTCCTTGAGTTACATCAGGAGGCCTTTTTGTTTGGACCTGTTCAGTCTGCCTCACTTCTGCACCTTTCCCTATCAGCGTTTGTTGTTATAAGGTACTGACACCTCTTGTGAGTTTTCACTCACTTTATACAGCTGAGTTCACACTTGGGGTAAATCTGGAGGTCCAGCTAGCACTACAGAGCCTGTTACTACTCTGGGGCTTCCTAGCAGACAGAGGACTGCTGGAAGTTCATGCTTTCCTGCATGAATTAGGGGCGCAGAGCTTGTAACTTCCATGAGAGCCTCTTGCATGTTACTACTAAACAATGGCCTGTGGTGGGAGGTGGGATTGCAGTTAACCAACGGTTTTGTAGATTTTCCTCTAGGGTAGCAGAGATGGGTGGTCCACACTGGAAGGGTTGAGCCTGGATCTCTCTCTAGAGCGCACGCTCTAATCCAGCCACAAGGTATGGGCTCCATGTAGGAATCACTGGGAGAAGTTCTCTGGCCTGTATTATGCAGGAAGTCAAAAGAGAAGGTCCTAATGGTGCTTTCTGAGCTGAAACTCTGTGAAGCTGTGGGGCAGGGTTACAGGTGGTGGTGGAATGTCAACAATGTCCTGCCTATTGAGCATTTATTATTGTTTTATTCTACCATTCTACGGATGTTGTGTTTTTAGGGGAAATACAATTCTCTCCTCGAGACAGATTTCTGTCTGGGAGCAGAGTCACAATGCACCTTAGAACCTGAATGTGGCTAAAACACCTTGCAAACCGTGACACTGTGCCTACACACCCTTCCTCACAGGAGCTCTGGGCACTCACCCAAGCAGTCTCATTGATGTACATGGGAGCAGTGAGCACTCACACATAATTCAGGCTTTCTCGGACAGAGCTCTATGTAAAAGGTGGGGAACAGGATTCTACCCCTGCCGATAGCCCTGGTGGAAGCACAGCTGGGATACGGAGCAGAGTTCCTGTCCCTGCTGTTTAAGAAGAATACAGACACACTAAACAAAAGGCGAAAGGCCAGCAGAAATGACACAGCAGTCAGCAAATGCAGCCTACGGGGAGGGACTGAGAGCACAATGTATATAGTCCAGAAGAGAGAATATACAGGGGGACATAATCACGAGCTAGAAATACCTCCCAGGTAATAACATAAATGGAGTGAATTATTTGTGGTCTCACAAGATGGCAGGACATAGGGTGACCAGATGTCCCTCTTTTATAGGGACAGTCCCAATATTTGGGACTTTTTCTTCTATAGGCGCCTATTACCCCCGACACCCTGTCCCGATTTTTCACACTTGCTGTCTGATCACCCTAGCAGGACAAGGGGAAGGGGAAGTTTAGGCAATGGGGGACGTTCCGAACAGTGAGGTCCACTGGCTTCCTGAGGAGCATGGCTGAGCACCCTGCGAGATGATGGCAGAGGGCAGGACATAGCCAATAGCTGCTGACAGCCAGGCCCTCTTGAGCTTGGTGAAGCCGATGGGGTTACACAGATGTATCGGAGGGCAGAAGGTGCCCTGTAGAGAGCAATGCAGGGGTTAGATTGGATGGCCGAAGAGGGCTGTTCTGCATATGCTGTATGGGCTAGATTGGTGCAGGCCATTGCACAAGACAAGAGCCTAGCTGTGGGGAGCCTTCCACCTTCTTAGGTGACATGCATGGGGCCAGAGATCATTGCAGCTGAACTCCCCACTTGCCCACGAGAGTGCTGATGGCCCGGAAAGAGGTCAAAGTGCAGGCGGACTAATCTGCATGACACACCCTCTGCAGCAGCCCACAGAGCTGGGAAGCACAGGGAGCTGCCCCAAGGGGAGGGGCAGCATAGGAGCACAGGAAGGGACTGTGCCTCCCATGGCAGGATCCCCTGCAGCCCCCTCCTCCTCAGGGCTGGGGTTAAATGTCCCACGCGGCTGCTATCACCTGCAGCAGGGCCGGCTTTAGGCCGATTCAACCGATTCCCCTGAATCGGGCCCCACGCCCAAGCCCCCATACGGTGTACCGACAAGAGCGTGGGGTATGGCTGCAGGGCTCTGGGAGCTATTTAAAAAGTCCGGGGCTCCCATTGCTTCTACCGCCCCGGCCCTTTAAATAGCCGCTTGAGCCCCGCTGCTTCCCCAGGGCTCCCGCGGCTATTTAAAGGGCCGAGGCGGTAAAAGCAGGGGAGCCCCGGACTTTTTAAATAACCCCCAGAGCCCCGCAGCCATATCCCAGGGCTCCAGCAGTGGGGCTCTGGTGGCAATTTAAAGGGCCTGGGGCTCCAGCCCCTGTTGGGAGCCCCAGGCCCTTTAAATTTCCCACTGGGGAAGCCGGGCCACCCCGGTACGGCGCACCGGCTATTTAAAGGACCAGGGCGGCAGAGGCAGCTGGAGCCCCGGCCCTTTAAATAGTCCCCGGAGCCCCCCGCTACCCAAGGGCTCTGGGGGCTATTTAAAGGGCCTGGGGCTCCCCTGCTTCTACCGCCCTGGCCCTTTAAATAGCCATGGGAGCCCTGAGGAAGCGGTGGGGCTCCGGGGGCTATTTAAAGGACTGGGGTGGCAGAGGCAGCTGAAGCCCCCCCGCTACCCCAGGGCTCTGGGGGCTATTTAAAGGGCCTGGGGCTCCCCTGCTTCTACCGCCCCGGGCCCTGTAAATAGCCCCTGAGCCCCGGGCTGCTGCTGCTACCCTGGTGGGGGAGGGAGGAGGAGGGGGCACTTACCGTACAGGGTGGGCTGTACCCGCACCCCCTGCCTGCAGCCAGCCCCTGCTGCACCCCCTGCCTGCAGCCAGCCCCGCACCCCCTGCCCTGTCTCCAGCCAACCCCTGCCGCACTCCTCTGTCTCCAGCCCTGGTAACCCATGCCGCACCCCCCTGCGGCCCTGCCTGAAGCCAGCCAGCCCACCCCACACACCCCTGTCTCCAGCCAGCCCCGCACCCCTTGCCCTGCCTGCAGCCAGCCTCATGTCCACTGGTGCCCTGCAGTTCCCAGGGCAGTAACCCTGCACGCCTGCTTCAATGAGGGGGGCCGGGAGCAGCTGGGACTCACACATGTGCATACCCCCAGGGAGAGGCGGGGACCCACACATGTGAAATGGAGCTCATTTCTAGTTCAGGCCCATCTTTTTAAAAAAGAGACTGACCTACCAGGGGTACAATGCAAATATCTGTCTGTGGAGAAGGTTTCTGGTGACAAGCTTAGGGATGTGACTTATACACAAGCAGAATTCTTTGGACACGTTATCATACATTTGGGAGTGGGTCTGTGGCAGGGCTGGGGCAGAATGAGAAAAGCGAAGAGAAATCCGTGCATATATTCACATCCCCATTAACTGACAGGAATTGGGACACAGAGAGGTGAACTGAATTGCTCCAAATCACACAGTTAGCCAGCAACAGGACCCACAATTCCTGACTCCCAGTGTTGTGCTCTTCCCACTAGACCACCCATGGCTCCAACCTAGTTATTCTAGACTTACGGCAATTTGCAGGTGTTCAACTAGCCACCAGATGGTGCCAACATGGTTTCATGGGTGCAACAGAAAGTAAAATTTGCAGAGAAAAATTCCCTGTAAAATATTGTGCGCGAGGCCCACGCGTTCAAACGGCTCATCTCCTTGTGCTGGGGCACTGTCATGAAGCTCACACTTCAGTCGTTGGGTTGCTGCCTTCACACAAGTTAGCTGGAAAGGAAGAAGATAATTTTGTGTTTGTGACAGCTGCCACATTGGATAAGTCACTGGGACTTGAACCAGGGACATCCAGAACTAAAAGCACAAGCTAAAGAGCCAGACTTTGTAAGCAAGGGGGCTGTAGCAGAGTGACATCCTCCGTGGATCAGGCACAGATGAAAACAGCACACACTGACCAGTGGGTTTCATATACATTCCTCCATAACCAGGGAACCACTCAAAATAAAGCTTTGCTGTACAGGATGTTAGCGTGATCAGGCCTGGGCAATAACATTCATGCTTGGTATAGTCTGGAAAATACCCTGGTTTCCCTGTCAAGTTTGCTAATGGATAGACTGTAATGGGATGGAGTGATCTTTGCTTCTCAGATTTGTTCCTGGGGCTGAGTGAGGTCCTGCAGCTGGCTAATTGAGCACCTGGGCAAGATTCTTCCCTTTTCATTAAGGCTCTGTCATTTGCTGGGTAAGGGGACTTAACATTGGTGATGGTGCCTGTAAAGATTCATAGATTCCAAGGCCGGAAGGGACCATTATGATCAGCTAGTCTGACCCACTGTATGACACAGTCCAGAGACCAGCCCCACAATAATTCCCAGAGTGGATCTTCTAGAAAAACATCCAATCTTGATATAAAAATGGTCAGAATCTACCATGACCCTCGGTAATTTTTTTCAATGGTTAATTACTCTCACTGTTAAAAATGTACACTTTATTTCCAGTCTGAATTTGTCTAGCTTCACTTCCAGCCATTGGATCGTGTTAGACCTTTCTCTGCTAGATCAAAAAGCACATTATTAAAATATTTGTTCCCCATGTTTGTCTTGGTTGTTTATAGGTAAGGCAGCAGAGAAGCTGGGTTTGTAACCATGGTGCAGCCTTTAGTCTGGGGGATGGCCAATTTCAGCAAAGCTTGAGGTCAAGTTAAAAGAAAAATAATGGAACAGGTGATATTTCAGGCCCTTTAACCCTGACAGTGCTGCTATATTAACAGCTCTTTATACTTATCAATAGTACAATCAGCCCCCAAGCCCAGACTGTGTGTGATTCCGTGTGCATAGAGACTCTGGTGGACTCCAGGGAATCCACTTTGATCTCTAGCCTTTATATCACATTGCAAATGATTTTTCCCTTACCCCTTGCAATCTGCTTTTATCTCATTTGTAAGGCAACATGAGCACCCTCTGGTGGCCAATTTAAGATCTACACCTTCCTGTTATATTTTTAACCAAGGCCTCCAGGAATACCCAATACACTCACTCCTCTCAGGTGCTTGGCTTTACAAATGCCGCTCCCATCCGTGAAGAGCTCTGCAGGTACATACCCCCATCACCATGAAAACAGAGCCTGCTGACAGGGAAGGGGAGTGACTAGCCACAGGAGACCATGTAGGGTGACCAGACAGCAAGTATGAAAAATAGGGACTGGGGGTAGGGGGTAATAGGAGCCTATATAAGAAAAAGACCCCAAAATCGGGACTGTCCCTATAAAATCGGGACATCTGGTCACCCTAAGACCATGGGTTAAACCCATACCAGGAGAGTGCTTTTATTGAGGTCTCCCTGGATAGTGCGTGACCCTGTCACCCCCACCTGAGGCAATACCCCACAGGGATCAGGCCTGGAAGGTGGACCGCTCCTTGGGTTCTACCTCAGCCATTGTGCCAGGGGTTGCCTCCAGATTGGGCAGGAGTCTGCCCCCAGCCACCCCTGAGGATCCTGAACCTGCCACATTAGGCGTGGAAATGCCTGCATTTGCTCCCAGGCTCCCTGTAGGTCCACCAGCGCTACAGCTTTCCCCAGCCAACTCAGCCTCCAGCATGGAGCAGGGCCAGCATATTTCTCCCCCACAGCCACAGGGCTTGGAAAGATATACTATCCTCATAAGTCCTCCACATCCACAGCTCCCTGACCTCACTGAGGGAGCTCTACAAACCCCACTGCGCCATCCTTCTGGCAGTGGGTGCCTCTTCTTTCCCCTGCATTGGAAACTGGGTACCCTCTGCACCCTGCTGCTGGTTAATGCTCCAACCCTATGTTATGATGGGAGTACTGCGCCCGCTTACAAATGGATAGGGTGATTACAAGTGGGTCTGCGTGTTCTGAGGGGGTATGGACCGGGGGTCTTTTCACCATGGTCATTCCACCTTCTCTCCATCCAAACTGACTCGGTGCAGCTATGAACCTCTCTAAGCTTGTCTCCCTAGCTCTGTGATCAGCATCTCTGTGGAATGCAACGCCTATGGCCAGGAAAAGCATTCTGGGTACTTCTATGCAAACAAGCATATCAATGCCCTTCGTATGGATAACCAGCATTTGATACTGACGGGTTCATTGTATCAAGTCTTGCTATATGCAAACCCAGGGTTAGGGCACTATACCAACAACCGGAAACTTACATCAGAAAGAGATATGCCATTTTGTGTCCTGAACCTGCAACCTTTACTGGAATAGGCCCACCTCTCCCCCAAATAAAGGATGTCCAGCGGTATGCTGATGGACACCGCCAAAGTGTCTGTATAACACAATACTACAAATTATATTACAGTAGCTTCCAGCTGAGCTCAGTCCAGATATTTATGGAGACATAGTCCTGCCCTGGAGAGCTTATGGTCCAGACAACAACAGACGCTGGGTGGGAAGGGGTATGACACACAGGCGAGGTGATCAGAGCGATGAATGATACGTGGCTGGAGTATGAAAAAAGGCTCAGAGATCTGGGCCATAAATGTCAAATGCACTGGGACTGATTCTGATCTCCTTTGACACTGGTGTGACTCAGGAGTAACCCCGCTGATGTCAGTGGAGTCACACTGGTGGAAAGGTGCGAGGAGCTTAGAAAACAGCCCTCCAGCGTTCGGAGGCCTTTGATCTCTTCCCTCTGTCTCATCCTTTTCCATCCCACAGCAGGGTGGCTCTGCCTCCTGGCGGCTGGTGTTTCTGGCCAGCTGAAGTGCTTCTCATTTTTGTCTGCATTAGCAGGTTGATCTCAATGAGTTTTATAGCTGGATGGGACACATTGCAGCCATTAAAGCATTACGCAGATGGCCCCATAATTTTGTGTGGTTTAGCGCAGGGGAGAGAGCAACTCATGCCGAGGCAGAGACACTTCCGGCCATTGCATTAGGTGACGGAGATGAGCAGGGCAGGTTTCACTCTGTGTCATTAGCACTGGCATGGTGCTGCTTGCCTTTTAATCCACATAGTGACAGTCTGCCTGTGTGCAAAGTGTTTGGTCATAGATTCAGCGATCCCAAGGCCAGAAGGAACCCATGGTGATGTAGTCTGACATTCTGTATAAACACAGGCCAGAGAGCACCCCTCGATGTTATTACTCGAGTGGATCTGTTGGAAAAACTTCCACTCGTGATTTGGTCCCTTGTGGACAGAGACTCTACAGACCAAAGGCAGGAATCTCTCCCCCCACCTGCACTCCCCGCTCTCAGCTGCTCCACGGATCCCCGATGCACACTTTGCACTTGTTCTTAAAGGTAGAATTTCTACCTATCCCATGGGATGAGAGACACAGAGCCAGCTCCTCGGCATCACTCCACGAAAGACACTGATGTCCCCACGTGGAGGATCTTGCAGAGGCGAGAGGAGAATTGTGTCCTGCCCCACTGGTGATGCACAGAGGCACGTGTATTCATTTGGACCATTTACCATCAGTCTCAGTGACGGCGAGCAGAAAAGTCTCGCACAGGACTGACAACCTTGCCACCTTCCTTCCCTGATTCAGCCCAATAGAAAGACATCAAAGGAAATTTAAGCTAATAAAATAATGGAGCTTTGTCACATTAGGCTATTTGAGATCACTGGGCTGGATTCAGCTGGAGACAAGAAACATGCCCAGCTTACGGGAAGCTGTAACTAATGCAAGGGCCTGGAAAAGGGACCCAATTGGGAGATGATTTGCTGTTAAAAAACAAAAATCTTCTCTCCCCCCGCCCCCACTTCCCAGAGACACTTGCATCCCCTTCTGGAGTGGGAGCAGCAGAGTGTATTTCTGAGCCCCAGCCTCCAGACAGCCTGGCACCAAACAGCCGCCTCAGCCAGCGCCGCTCAGCAATCATTAGCCCTGGTGATTTAAAGGGCTGGAACGTGCCTGGCATGGGGATGCCAGGGCCCACCCGCAGCGCAGCAAAGCAGATGGGCCGACGGGGCTGCGAGAGGATAATCATAGTGGGGAGGACACAAGAAGCAGCCAGCGACCCCGGAACTCTCGCCACCTATTTATGACTGAAGAATTATTCCTTCCCCAAGTTCTGGGATAATTAGTAAACGGAGCCGAAAGCTTCTGGTCCCCATCGATCTTATCTTTAAAACCTGCAGACAACAATTCCTCAATCGATATTTCATTTAATTGCTGCCAGCAGGCTGACAGCTGGGGGTTTGACTTCCCAGACCTGGCGGTCACATGGCGAGCAGCCAAGGCCACTCACTAAGGCCAAACCCAGTTATCCTCAAACAACCTCTCTCCACTGTCCCCCCACTCCTCCCCACTGGAACCCCAAGAGAGAGGGCTCTGGGATGGGTAGGATTGAAACCCCCCTTCCACACTGATATCTATTATAGGGCAACTGTCGGTATGTCTGGGAGATCCCAAGCCCCTATCCCTTTCCTGCACTGAACAATGAGCATGGATGCATTAGCTACCACAACAACTCCATGCCCACCAATAAGAACTACAAGGCTGTCACTCTGCTGCCTACCATGCCCACCCAGAACTTCACAGCCGCAGGGAGAGATCCCATAACCCTGAGCCCGGATGTGAGCTAAAGCAGCATACAGCCTATATAGGGGTTCTCAAACTTCATTGCACCGCAACCCCCTTCTGAAAACAAAAATTACCACATAACCCCAGAAGGGGGGACAGAAGCCCAAGCCCCATTGCCCCGGGCTGGGAGGCCAAAGCCGAAGCCCAAAGGCTTCAGCCCCAGGTGGAGGGCCTGTAACCTGAGCTGTGCCACCCAGGGCTGAAGCCCTCAGCCCCAGGCAGTAGGGCTCGGGCTTCGGTCCTGGGCCCCGGCGGTGAGGCACAGGCTTCGGCCCTGGGCCCCAGCAAGTCTCATGCCAGCCCTGGTGACCCCATTAAAATGAGGTCATGACCCACTTTGGGGTCTCGACCCACAGTTTGAGAACCGCTGGCCTATGACATAAGCACAGTCCACAAAGAACTGTTGTGCCAGTAGTGTGACCACGGATGAAGGTGGCAGGTAGTGAAGTTCCCAAATCTGGCTCAATCCTATGAAGCCATGAATCTCTGGGGCAGCCCCACAGGCAGCACCAGGTAGCGCACCCCTTTGCACGTCGATGCGAGCACGGTGTGCTGGGGTGTTTTTGTCCATCCTGGTAAATGGCCAAAGAGCCTGCAATGCTGCTTTTGGATATGACGAGCAACTGAAGGGAGGCCAGATCTCTGTGAGATGTGGCGTTCTGCACAAAATCAAACAACTTTACTCTCAGGATTTGATGCTGACAGTGCACATGGAATGCCTCTAGCTGCTCCAAGTCTGCCTGGAGAAGGGTCAAGGTTTCTGACTCAGAGCCATACAGGTAGTTGTAGTCCATTGGGGGGAGTGGCTCCTCCCCCTCCGGAGTTGTGGGCGGCCAATCTGCCCCACTACGTCTCCGGGGGTTGCCTGACGTGAGGAATCAGCAGGGTGATGGAAGACGTGAGCTCGGGCCTGTGATCAGGGCCGAGCAACAAACACAGTTATGGAGCCCCAGCCTCTAGTCGGAGTGGGGCAGCAAAGAGTCTCAGGGTCAGGCCTGTACTCAGGCTGAGCAGCACACAGTCGGGCCTCCTAGCTCTGGCGGAAGGTCAACAATGGCAGGCTTCTTGCCTAAGAGAGGGGGAGACTGCCACCGACGATTGGGGTGGCAGGGGGGACGCAGGCCCACCCACTCCACTGAGTCCCGGCCAGGGCCCTATCAGTGCCAGAGCTGTCTGCCACTGAGTCAGCGGGGATCCTGACTGCAACCCGCTGACTCACTTGCTGTCAGCGTTGCAGCCAGCCAGGGTTGGCTACCCCTGGGCCAGTTCCCAACTCCCCCTCAGGGCGTACCTGGCTCTGTAGAGGGTCATCCTGGTTGTCGGGGAAGAAGGCCTCTGTCAGCACTTGCAGCTCTTCTGTGCTTGGGTCTGTAAATGGCCCTGGCTGTCCTGGCCAGTCCTCGGCTCCCTCAGGGTCTGCAGCAGCCTCCCAGCTCAGGAGCTCACAGGAGGCATCTGGCTCCTCCGGCGGCTGCCTCCCCACTGAGTTCTCCAGTCGGCCTTTTGTACTTCTGGTCCCACCCACTGACTTCCGGTGGGAGGGTTGAGCGTGGCGTAGCTCCGCCCACCTGGGTTCAATGAGGGGCTCCTCCCCCTCTATGTCTGTGGGTAGCCAATCTGCCCCACTATCCCTCCCATGCCCAAGTCCAGCTCCTGGTCTTCGGGGCTGGTCTCTTGATTCCCCCCTAAGCGGGAGAAGAAATCAGCGTTGGCATTCTCCTTACCTGCCTGGTGCCTGATGGTAAAGGCGTATTGCTGAAGGGTAAGGTACCAGCGTTAGAGGTCCTCATGGTGTTCAGCCACTTCAGGGGTGCGTGGTCGGTGATCAGGACCCCCAGAAGATAGTATCTGAGTGCGTCGATTGCCCACTTGATGGCGAAGGCCTCCTTCTCAATGACCAAGTATTTACACTCGCGGGGAAAAAGCTTGCGTCTAAGGTAGAGGATGGGATGTTCTTCTCCGTCCACCTCCTGGGAGAGGACAGCCCCGAGCCCCACCTCTGAGGCATCCGTTTGCACTAAAAACTCCCGTTGAAGTCGGGGCTGAATAAGACGAGTTCCCGACAGACTTCCCTTAAGAGTCTGGAAGGCGTCTTCACACTCCGTCGACCAGCGTACCCGGCGGGGACTGTCCTTGGTGAGGAGGGCCATGAGGGGGGCCGCGATTGATGTGAATTGGGGCACTAAGCACCGGTAGTATCCAGCCAGGCCTAAGAACTGTCTTACCTGGCACTTTGTCGTCGGGGCCAGGCACACTTGCAGTCCCCATTAAAATGAGGTCTGATTCCAATGTGTGGAGTGACAAGTCGTAATAGTCAGCTGATAGCTCGACAGAATAGTTCTGGGGTGAGGTGGTATCTCTGCTGCACACCTAAGGTTGTGTGGAAATGTAGTGAAAGCCATCACACAATGCACACTCTCGCACCAGTACGAGCATGAAGATTGAGCACCAGATTTCGCAAAACATGACACGCAGTGGAATAATTTGGATTATATCTTGTAGAAAGCCACACTGTATGTCCTCTCAAGGCAGTTTGTTACAATGGGGCAATGGTTCTCAGACTGATCTGACAATCTCTGGTGGCTTGGTGCAGAGATCTTGCCACTGGTCTGCAGAGCGCTCGCTGCTCATGTGGGACTGGCGGCTCTCTGGTTTCCAGCTGTTCCTGAATGTTCTTTCCATGCTAGGAAGCCAGGGGGCATCCAGAGGAGGCTGGAAACAAGGAAGAACCAGCCCAGCTGCCTCTCCCAGGGGCCACTGCTCCAGAAGAGGCAGGAAAACAGGAGCAGCCCTCAGGAAACTGTCACCCAGGGGACTTCAGCTGCCAGCAGGAGAGGAATGGCTGGGGGTGAGGGGTGTCATGAGGAAGAGAACCACCTGGCTGGGCAGCACGTACAGGGGAGCAAAGTGATGATGGGGGAGATGGAAAGTGGAAGGAGTGAAGGAGTGAGTGTGATTAACTTGTCTGAAAGGCTTTAAAGACAGCTACAAACACCTGTGTTGGACTTTCCAGATGCACAGCTGACGCAGGCATCACAGGGATGCTGCATGATAGCAAATGGGAGGGGAGTTGCCCAAAGCATGGTCCATACTATGAAAACCCCTGGAACGGGATATTGCCATTAGTGATGGATGAGGGTCCACAAGTTTGGTTCAGATGTTTACCTGAGGCTCACCCAAGCTTGTGGGGGCCCCCAAGCTCTAGACAGAAGGCTGGGAATTGCACGAGATGAGGCTTATGTGTCGCTTTGGGGATCATCGAGACCCATAAGGGGTTCTTTCATCACCTGCCTTGTAACTTTGGGGGTCTTAAAGCTAGACTGCCATGGCTCAGTGTTCTGACACCAGTTTCCAGCCTATGAGTGTAAAGGTCTCACCCTGGCTTCCACCAGCTGAATAACTCCTGTAAGGTGACCCCAATGGCCCTTCTGCTCCCAAATTCATCTCCCCAAGTTCTTAACTACCAGACAGTTGGATTTTCCCCTCTGGCTTGTCTCCCCCAGAGGAGCAAAACCCACCCCCAGTTATCAGTTCCTTTTGGGCATCACACTCCACACAACAGAGACCTGCTTGGGGTAAAAATAAACAAAGTTCATGTAATAGAAAAATCACAGATTTGGAGAAGAAATAGTGAGGAAAACAACGCAGACAAGTTCCACAGGAACTAAACGTAAAGACACAATCTCAGACTCTACACGTCTGTATTAGCTAAATTCCCATTTCTAATATGAGTTACTTATTACCTTTGAACAGTTTCCTAGCATGCTGTCTGTCCTAGAGGGGATCCAGTGTTCTATGGACAGCGCCTGCTTTGATGCTCGCCCTTTTTCTGGATAGTCATCATTTCGAACCTTCATCCCTTTTAACAGGGGTTTTTCCCCCTTCTCTCTCTCAGACTGTGCATATTCATGGTTACACAGAGTGAGGGTGTGATGGGGCTCCACTCACCATGTTGGCACCTCCGGATGGCCATCTTGGGGATTAGTTCCGCAGGTCAATACGTCCTTCTCGATGGTGCCTCACCTGCCATCATGTCTGCTCTCTGACCCGCATCACTCCTGGGACCGCGGCGCCCTCTTCACGACACGGCCCTCAGCCGTGTCACCATCTATGCTCCCCCTTTCCAGGGTTTAGTACTGCAGTCCAATTGTCCAGTCACTCCTCCAGTGGCAAGTCGGGGGGATCCAGGCCCGCCCACCACCTAGGGACCCTGTAGACCTGTCACCCATCCTGGCTGGACTCTGAGGCCCCGCAGTGGGGCAAGTGGCCTGGCCAAGAGTCGCTTGGCGGCTTCGCTTACCTGGCAGGCCAGGCCGGGGTAGACAGGATCCAGAAGCTGTGGCTGCAGCAGAGGGACCCATCAGGGCGTGGACATGGCTCTTTCTGAGCTGCAGCAACGTCTGCTCCACGGAAAACCTGGACATTTCCGCTTATTTGAAAAATCCACCCGGATGGAGGATCAGAAAAGAGGTCACATCCTGGAAAACCCAGATGTATGGTAAGCCCACCCGCTCCTCCCCACCACTATAAAATGTCTGTCCTATTTCATACCACGGCCTCCGCCACCCCCACCCTCTCCGGCCAAGAACTGTGGCTCTGGAATACACCTTCCCACCCCCCATAGTCTGAGCCTCTGACACTGGTGGCCGGGAGAAGAGGCTCCTCTGGGTGAGTGGCCGGCTGCCGCAGGGACTGCCAGGAGGGTGTGTGTGTGTGTGGGGGTGTGTGTGAAGCAGCCAGGCAATGCCTTCCGAGAACACTTGTCCTTCAAGAGCTAAGTGCTTCCAGGAAAATCAGAACCAGTTCTTACCTAAAGCAGAGAAACAAACCGCCCGCCCTTAGAACTGCCTGATTATAGCCTCAGCCCCCACAGGCCAGCCATTTGGAGTCTTGGCGCAGTGGGTGATGGCTCAAACCAGACTAGTTGGCAGAGAGTGGCAGGTATGGGTCTGTGTTAGTTACTCTCGAACAATTAATTGTAAGGACTCCAGTGATGGGGACATTAGCACTGCCCTGCGCAATGGGGCAGTGCAGACACTGCTTGTCCATTGCCTGCCCACCTGGAAGAAGTGGGGGAGGAGCCCCAGTATGGGCAAGGAGGGTTCTTACTCCCTTGGGACTTGGGCGATGCAACAGCACAGAGCAGCCTTGCATGTCGTCTGCACCAGCTACTCGCTGGGGTTGGCTGCAGCGCCGACCATACTATGCTTGGCACAGGAGGTGCAGGGCAGCAAAGGTGGCTTCACAACCCCCACTTCACCAAGCGTAAGTTAGGGCAACCTCAGGGCAGCTCTAACTTACATTTGGCTACCTGTGGCCACACCCTGTTCTCCATGGCCATGCCCCTATCTCTAATCTCTTCATGCTGGGGGTTACAAGGGAAGACAGCATGGAGCCATCATGCCAGGTTTACGTCATCCAGGGAGCCCCCTACACACTTTGGAGTGAGGGGAATTCCCTGGGGTGGTCATATCTGCCAGCCTCACAGCTTCTTTACTCCATCAGGTCTGTGTAAAGAGCCACAGGATGGTGGTTACTCAGGCTTTCCATGGGGACCACCTGCCCTGCCTAAAATAGGCTTGATTCTCTGCAGAGACTGATGTAGTTCCATTGACTTCTGCGGTGAGCTGAGAATCCAGCCCCGAGAGCATACAGCTGCATACCAGTACGTTTGCACCATTTACTCATTTAATTTGGGAAGATAAATTCATACACTAAAGTGCTGACAGACTGACTGTCTGGACACAAAAATGGGTAAATGGTCCCATTTACATTTAAAGCATGTCAAGGCGGAGGAGAAGAGATTACAAGAATAGCACAGTTTCTCTCTGCCACTTGCCAAAAACCATCAAAGTGCTGTTGACTGCATGCTTCCTGGAAGGAAGGTAACTTTAGAGACAGACTTATTAAGCCCCACTTCAAATGCTCTGTCAGAGATGTATGGCTTTTATGATGCCCACAGAAGCACTGTTTGCAATTTGAATGTGTACATCCTGTAGGTATAGCACCTGGGGCTAGGATCTTGTCAGGCAGCACAAGCTAAGCAGTGGAGGCTTGGGCAGTATTTGGATGAAAAGAATTCTAAAGCAGCATCACAGGCTGCCGGAAATGGGGTCAAGGATCCACTGCAGCCCTGCCGTTGCAACATTGCACCTTGTCCTACTGGAATGAAGCATCCTTCTCACAGGAATTCAGTCTTATTCAGTGGGATCCACCCTGCTGGGCAGGTAGAATTTTAAGACTCCCAGCCTGTAGGTGGCGCTCTTCATGCTTCATGGGATAGTGTTTCGAGGAGGTGCATGGCAAGGGAGAATTGGGCACAGCTTGTAATCGTGGTTTATAGCCAGTAATGTCACCATTGCATGTTAGGCCCTGTCCACACTGCAAGTGCATCCACGGTTTGGCAGCCAGTTTGGGACTCATCTAAGCAGGTCACAACAAGCCTGGCTGAGCAACATCCACACAGATCTAGCAGCTCTGGCTAGATCTCCTTTGCTCCAGCCGTGCCACGGCAGGAAGTGAGGGCATGGAAGAAATGCCCTTACCTCAGCTCTGTCACCCTTCACACAGGGAAGCCTCCTGGCTACAGCGGGGTGAAAAATGGGGAAATGTGTATAATAAATATTGTTTTTCATTCAAAATTCAGCATTTTTCAAACCAGCTGCACAGCCAGGCAGGATACACCAGCTCCACAGCTAAGCTCCACCTACGGGTTCAGACCCTTGATCCCTGCTCTGCCTGCTTCATATTGTCTCAGCAGCAAGAAAGCTACCCTAAAGGGGCAGACGAGGGCTCCCCCCCAGTGCAGAGGAATCTTTGGGTGGCAGAGTCCATCACAGTCAGCTGTGCATAGGGGGCACTCAGAGAGAACTGAGGTCAATGCCTATAGGACCACTGTAGATGGTGTACCTTGGAGAAGTCCTTGAGCTTGTGCTGGGAGCTGCTCCAGCTCTTGGTGGCCCCAGGATCAGGGAAGTGGAATCTCTTTCCCCATTGCTTTCTTAACAGAACCAAGGACTGAGCCCATGGTTGGCCATAAAGGTGCTGTGCTGCATCCAAGAACCTGACTGCATCCAAGAAGCTGGCCTTGTCAGTGACTCAGTGGTTGGAAAGCAGGTGAAATTCACACTCTAGATAGAGTTAAGTGCTTTGAGATCTGATGAAAAGGGAGCTAGATATTATTCTTACAAGCAATATATTCAGAACAGGAGACCACAAGGCAGGTGATGCTTTCATTTACACACTCATAAATCCGGAGCAGCTTCATTGACTTCAATGGAGATTCTAGATTTATACTGAGGCAAATGATCCAATAAGTGAAGTTCCCTGGCCAAAATTTTATATGCACAAAAGATAGGCTATTCAGATTAAGCTAGTCAGGTTATTCATACAGAAAAGTGTTCCCAAAGCTCAGTTCAAACCAGCACACGTCCTACTGCAGTTTGCTCTGATTTGGGGATTATTTCCAATTTATCTGCATGGGAGGCAAGGGGAAGAAAGCCTGAAGAGACTGATTTCTGCAAAATTCAGTAAAATGCCAGAGAAGGACATTACCCCAAAACCAGGTGATGAGCAAATGACTGTTCATTGTGAATGTCTCTGCAAAGGAAACAACGAACAACTACATTAGAACACAGAGCTCAGTTCAGAAACAAAGGCAGTGCTGAAGAGCTGAGGATTTCCCACTTGTAGTCATTACAGTACTGCTCTATTCCACAGGGTGTCAGACTTTGACATGCAACTGTGCAGTGGAGACAGGAAAATCAAGTCTCTCACATGCATTCCTTGCTCCAGCTTTTCAAGATGAGCTGCTGGTGACATCAAAAATTCCAGGAAATATGGATTGTAGACTCAGACCTTAAGGCCAGATGGGACCATCATGATCATCTAGTCCAGTGGTTCTCCACCTATTTACCATTGTGGGCCGCATCCAATATTACCTGTACGGCCCTGAGGATGTCACATGGGCTGCAGCTCTGTGTTGACTGGGCCGCAGGTTGAGAACCACTGGTCTAGTCTGAACTCCTGCACATCACAGGCCACAAAACCTCACTCACTCTCTCCTGTAATAAGCCCACGACCCTATAGCTGAGTTACTGAAGTCCTCAAATATTGATTTATAGATTTCAAGTTACAGAGAATCCACCATTTACTTTAGTTCAAACTAGGAAGTGACCCGTACCCAACACCACAGAGGAAGCCGAACCCCCTCCCACAGGGTATCTGCCAATCTGACCTGGGGGAAAATTCCTTCCTGATCCCAAATATGGCGATCAGATGTGGAACAAGACCTGCCAGCCAGACACTTGAGAAATAATTTTCTGTAGGAGCTCAGAGCCCTCCCCTTCTCCTGTCTTATCTCCAGCCACTGGAGATATTTGCTAATAGCAGTCACGGATGGGCCATATGCCATTATAGTCAGTCTCATCATGTCCCCCCTCCATAAACTTATCAAGCTCAGTCTTGAAACCAGTCAGGTTTTTTGCCCCCACTGCTCTCTTTGGAGGCTGTTCCAGATTCATGGATTTTAAGGCTAGAAGGAATCTTGATGATAGGTTGAGAACAACTGGACTAGACTATTTACCATTGTGGGCCACATATACAGCTCCCTATGTGTTATGTGGACTGCAGCCACACAATATATATACTACTTGTATGGTCCTGAGGATGTCACATGTGCCGCAGCTGTGTGCTGATTGGGCCGCAGGTTAATAACCATGGACCTGGTGCATACAGCTTTACCCAATGATCCCTGCTGCATTTAACGCAATCACTCTGAACAAACTAGAGCATACTGATGAGTGATGGAGAGAAAACCCCTTCCCTTTGTAATTTGTTTCAACGGTTATTAACCCCCCCACCCCCCATATTAAATAGTTGCGCTCTCTGCAATTACATAATTTCAGTGTTGCTGACTTTCATGCTGGTTGTTGTTTTTCTTAAAGCCTCAGCTCCTGGAGTCCAGAGATTATGTGATATTCTCAGTTTGCATTTAAAAAAACAAAGCAAGTTTCTGGCACTCATATTTCTGGAGAAAAGCCTGAATATGTGACCCCTAAAGGCTCAAAATCCAGAAGGCAAATAGAAAGATCCCACACACCGTTATTTTGTAAAATGTAGTGATTTTTAAATCACTCTCATGAAATTTGGGAGGCTAGCTCCAGATTTCTGAACACTTGGGTTTGGCAGTACTGTAATTTGCATATAATGCCATGCCTGGAGCTACACTACATTATAAAACACATTTCATTGCACCCAGCTTATTGAGTGGGGCAGATCACTCTGTGTCAATGGCTTCTCCTCAGCATTATTTATCATTCCGCCAGCCTTTGTCACCTGCAAACTTGAGCAGCAAAGACTTAATATTTTCTTCTAGATCACTGGTAAAAAATGTTGACTAGCGTTGGGCGATCACAGCAGGACCCCACTACAAACACCCCTCCCTCCCCCCCAGCTGAGGAATCCCATTCTACCTCTTTTGACAATTACATTTTGAGATCCTTGAGGACGCCTGTCCAAATTCCATTTTCCCTGCTGTGAATATACACAATAAATAAATAAATAATAAGCATCAGGTGGGAACACTCTTCCAGGACAGGTAAATAGCTATCCGAGTGTTTGAGAGATTGCTACGGATTTGCTAGTTAATTCTCCCATGTACTATTAATAAGCCTGCTCTCAGGACGCACACACCAGCCCTCCTCACCCACTGCCAACCTGCTATTGCGATCAGCCTGAGAAAGCACGACACAACGCTGGTCCCTTTGAGGGCCTGTCACAGAACAAAGTGACATCAGTAGAGTACCCGACCACCCGTGTTCTGTTGTTCTCCCTTAAGCAATGAGGGGGATGGACTGTGGACATCCCCTCCTCCAACTGGCCCCCCTGAGTAACCTAATTCACTCTTCTGTGATTTACTGTTGCTTGCACAGGGAGGGAGGAACTCAGCTATCTGCTCCTCTTTTCCCCACTCAATGATTCATAGATTCCAAGGCCAGAAGGGACCATTGTGACCAGCTAGTCTGACCCCCTGCATAGCACAGGCCAGGGAACTACCCCCAAATAATCTCTAGAGAATTGCTTCTACAAAAACACCCAATCTTGATTTAAAAACTGCCAGTGATGGAGAATCCGCCTTGACTGTTGGTAAATTGTCCAATGGTTAATTACCCTTCCAGTTAACAATGTATGCCTATTTCCAGCCTGAATCTGTCTAGCTTCAACTTCCAGCCATTGGATCATGTTAGACCTTTCTCTGCTTGATTGACGAGCCCATTATTAAATATTTGTTCCCCACATAAGCACTTACATAAGTACAAGTCACCCCTTAACCTTTTCTTTGTTAAGCTAAATAGATTAAGCTCCTCAAGTCTGACATTGTAAGGCAGGTTTTCTAATCCACTAATCATTTTCATGGCTCTTCTCTGAACCCTCTCCAATTTATCAACATCCTACTAGAACTGTGGGCACCAGAACTGGACACAGGATTCCAGCACTGGTCACAGCAGTTCCAAATACACAGGTACAATAACTTCTCTACTGAGATGTAAGATTCCTCTGTTTATGGATCCAAGGATCACATTAGCCCTTTTCATAGAATCATAGAATTGTGGGACTGGAAGGGACCTCAAGAGGTCTTCTAGTCCAGTCCCCTGCACAGTGGCCACAGTGTCACACTGGGAGCACACATTCAGCTGATTATCCATCCCCACACCTACATTTTTTCAGAATCACTCCTTCCCAGGATAGAGTCCCTCGTTCTGTAAGTATGACCTACATTTGTTGTCCCTAGATGTATACACTGATATTTAGCCATATTAAAATACATATTCTTTGCTTGTGACCAGTTTACAAAGCAATCCAGATTGCTCTGAACCAGTGGCCTGTCCTATTCATTATTTTCCACCCCCCCATTTTTGTGTCATCTGCAAACTTTATCAGTGATGAATTTATATTTTTTCCAGGTCATTAATAAAAATGTTAAATAGCGTAAGGCCAAGAACTGATCCCTGTGGGACCACACTAGAAACACATCCACTCAATGATGATTCACTGTTTACAGTTCCATTTTGAGATCTATCCGTTAGCCAGCTTTTAATCCATTTAATGTGTGCCCTGTTAATTTTATATCATTCTAGTGTTTTAATCAAAGTGTGGTGCAGTATCAAGTCAAATGCCTTACAGAAGTCTATTACAACTACACTATTGCCTTTACCAATCAAAACTTGTAATCTCATAAAAAAAGACAAGTTAGTTGGACAAGATCTATTTTCATAAACCCATGTTGATTTGCATTAATTACATTAGCCTGCTTTAATACTTTATTAATCTAGTCCCGTATCAGCTGATCCATTATTTTTCCCGGGATCAATGTCAGAATGACAGGTCTATAATTACCCTTTTTAAAAATTGGCACAACATTAGCTTTCTTCTAGTCTTCTGGAGCTTCTCCAGAGCCCCAAGACATATTGAAAATCAACATGAATGGTCCAATGAGCACCACGGGCAGCTCTTTTAAAACTCTTGGATGCAAGTTATGTGGACCATAATAATGAATAATGAATGCCTGCGCCTAAGGGTTGGATTTTCAAAGGAGCCCGGGGGAGCTAAGCACTCACATCCCATGGAGGTGGGTACCCAAGTCCCACAGATGTCTTTGAAAATCCCAGCCAAAGACAATAGGCCCAGTTGAGTACCATAACACAAAGCCAGGGAGCTCTACTTGGTGCAGTGCTCCCTATGCCATAACTCACTGGGAGGTCAAATGCACCTCCATGGGGTGTGGTTCCTCCTTGGAATGGCCTTTGCTCCACAGAGCATACCTACTGCTCCTTAGGAGTACTGAGCCGACTGGCCTGCTCCTGGAGACACATGAAGAGTCTCCACTTAACAGCTCCAGCCAAGAATGGCATAGCCTTGATTCCAAACATGTGCCCACCTTGGGATGTTGGTTGGGAAACCAGGGGAAAGACCCAATGTGGATGGTCCCTGCATTCATGGCCAGTCCAGCATGAGAGCAGGAAAGAGAACTCAAAAGCCCCAGATTGTTCAGTAGCGACTTTTTAATAAGGCTGGAGAGGAGTTAGCTTCCTTCACACACGGCGCATTGGAAGCACTGTGACAGCAGGGCCTCCGTCCTAATGGTGCCGACACATCTTCCCTCCATTGCTGTACACTGCTGTCCCTGAAGACACAGCCACAGCCAGCCGTGCCACAATCAGGTGCACGGAGTCGAGGGCAGGGGGCATCACAGAGCCAGAGAGGCTGTACCGGGAAAGGAAATTAGTTCAGATCTGACATACTGTAATGAGAAGGAGATATTTAAATGCAAATCCTTGTTTAAATCCCTCATGAAGATCAGCCTCCTCCATGGCGCCTGCAAGACTCAAGCTAAGTCCCCATCTTATCTATTCCATTTATTTATCTTCTGCCTGAGCCGCTCATCTATACGAAGGGAGGGCATTGGGTGCAGGGCGGGGGGGTACAAGGGCAGTGGAGTTTAAACTGCAAACTGGCAAGGGGAGAGGAGGATGGGGTTGAACTGGAGATTGAGGATGGAGATGGGGACTAGAGACTGTCCATGGGATTAACAAGCCATACCCCTTTCCTTCCCCCTAGTCGCTTTGTGACTCCCCCCTCCAATTGCCTGTCTTTGTTCTTTAGACAGTATGGCCTCCAGGGCAGAGACTGTGTCTTCCTCTGTGTTTGGAAAGTGCTCATTGTGGGTGCTATTGCAATCTAAATAATAAACATTAATATATTATATGGCATTAGATTCTCTCTCTCTCGATGTAAGTCAATAGATTGGGGTGTATTTCTGGGAAGACCGACTGTGCTTCTAAGGATCCTGTATGTTCATGTACATCTATGTAAGGAAATGGGACATGGGGAATTTATGTGTAAGTTCAAACAAAGGCCATGTCATAATGGAAACAGAGAGAGATGAGTGCTGGCAGTGAATAACAGGGACAGACTAGCTCTATATGTAGGGTGACCAGATGTCCTGATTTTATAGGGACCATCCCGATATTCAGGGCTTTGTTGTATATAGGTGCCTATTAACCCTCGCCACCTGTCCAGATTTTTCACACTTGCTTTCTGGTCCCCCTATCTATATGGGACAGATGTCCCTACAGACAGACAGACATGACCACCAGAGCTAGTGGTGGCATGGAGAAGGGGAGAATCAATCGCTCCCTCTTCTCAGCATCTGCCCTGTAATATGTAGAGCCCGCAGGACCTTCTCAAGTCCCTTTGAAATATTACAAGCAGGCATTCAGCTATTAATCCCATGACTCCCCTGAGATCATGACATAGGACCCGATTTGGCAAAGCATGTAAGCATGAGAGTGGTCCTTTTGGTTTTAATGGCACTATACTGGGTAGGGGCAGAATGAAATTGGTGTGCCCCTGTGGTTCCTTCCCTGGGGACTGCCCCTCTCTGAGTAGGGAATCCGGTATCTGAAAGACACATACAGGGAAATTCACCCCTGCTGCCAATCCAGCGACATCAGAGCAGGAATGAGCTCTGAGGTCTGCACTCTATAGTCAGCAGAACATGGCCACGGTTTTCACTGGGAGGGCCTGACTGGGGACCACAGCCACCCTATGACATAATGGGTGTGACAGGACCCCAGTGTGTGGGGGGTGGGGGTTCCCCTGCCAGCCACTAGAAAGCTGGCATGTAGTCCCTGAGATAGGAATAAGGAGATTGGAACCTCTCAGAAAAGTTGTACAGATCTCTGCCCAGAACTGAGGGTGCCACCAGACAGAGGGATTAGCCTTTCCTCCCGTTGGACTTTCTGTTACCCCAGAAGGGGTGGGGACAACAGTGTGACCTGGCTGGAGAGTCGCATCGTGAGAAGAGCTGGACCACTGGGCGACTGGAGCAACTGTCAGCAGGGGGGCAACACAGGAAGGAATTACAATGCCACGACAAGCCAGAACAACCACAATTCTCTCTCTCGTCCTTCCCTGGTGACAAGAGGCAGGCTTAGGCCTGTGTTGGTTTTCTTAAGTTGGTGTCTCCTATTGTGAGACAGCTTGCATTGTGGAGGAGAAAGCCCAGGGAGAGAATTGGCTCCTTTCCTGACTAGGGAAGTCTGGCAAGAGGCCAGGGGAGGAATAAAGGAGCCACTGGAAGTAGACCGGCTCCTGTGGTCCTCCCGTTAAAAGGGCAAACTTTGGACTACCAGGGAGAGAGATGTGGGAGGTGCTCAGAGGAGGAACAGAGCAGCAGAGAAGGAGAAGCAGTCAAGCCCCAGGAGGGCAGAAGTTGTTTGGAGTTCATATACTATAAGTTTGGGGTTTTGTTAATGGATCCCGGGGAAAGTCCTGAGAGTCCTGGCCCCTGAGATGGGGGATAAAGAGAGTGGAAAGTCCCCAGAGAAGAGCGTGAGGAACAGAGGGCCAAGAGTGGAGGCCAAAGATCTTGTGTGAGGACATCTGGACTGTTTGTGGTTGGACCGTCTGTTACCCCAGAAGGGGGTGGACTAAATCATGACCAGGCAAGAGGGCCGAGTTACAGGAGGAGAGCCCACCCCAACATCAGAATGACCATTGGTGGGGAGCACCTGATGGGGAGAGCCACCACACCACACCTGGCCACAAGGGGGTGCTTTGGCAGTGAGTCACCTTCACAGGAGACTTAAAGTTAGGCTCTGAAGCCCATATTTAGACACCTCAATAGGACACACCTCAATGGGAGGACGGTGACTTTAGAGATGCTGACCCCTTCCCCATACAGTCACTCTTGGCAGGTTTTACTGTAGTTTATTCACCAAAAAATGCAGTTTCATGTCAACGGGAACCATTTGCAAATTCGACAAAAAGTTTAGGCTGAATAAAAATGGGGTGGTGGGGGATAGGGCAGATTCCCCAAACATCTAAATGTTTTGCTTAGACTTTTTTTTCAAAATGTTGTTTTGTTATGAAATTTAATTTAACTACTAAGAAAAAAGGGGTAAAAGTCACCTAAATCCAAAACAAAACGTTTTGGGTCCAACAAGCTGTTTAATTGACCTCAAATTATTTTTTTCATTTTGGTAAGAAAAACCAAAACTTGTCATTTCAGGCCAAGCTGAAAGGACAATGATTTTTGATTTTTCAGTTTGGTCACTCACCGGAAAAATCCATTATTCCCCCATGCCCTGTTTATGAGTCAGTCGCTTGTTCCCTTTGGTCCTCCTGCTCTGTATCTTCCCACTAATTTGTTGACATCTTTTTGCAAATGAGGTGTCCCAGAACTCTAGTCTGACTGGAACATACTGGTGGAATCTGCATCATATCTCCCTCTAGTGCAGGGGTCTGAAACTCAATTTACCTTAGGGCCAGTGCCAGTCCTCAAATCCTCCCAGTGGGCCAATGTCACTCATGCCACCCAGAACCTGCCCCTCCAAAACTCCGCCCCCCACCTGCCTAAGGCTCTGGGATGGAGTTTGGGTGGGGGAGGAGGTCTGGGGTAGGGGATTGGAGTGCAGGCTCTGGGAGGGAGTTTGGGTGCAGAAGGGGTGAGAGGCTGTGCTCTGGGAGGGAGTTTGGGTGGGGGAGAGAGTCTGGGATGCAGGTTCTGGGATGGAGTTTGGAGGCTGGGGTGTGTGTCGGGAGGGGGTGCAGGCTCTTGGAGGGAGTTTGGGGGCTGGGAGTATGTGGGGATGGGGTGAAGGCTCTGGGAGGGAATTTGGGGGCGGGAGGGGTGTGTGGAAAGGGGATGCAGGCTCTGGGAGGGAGTTTGGGGGCTGGGGGTGTGTGGGGATGGGGCGCAGGCTCTGGGAGGGAGTTTGGGGGCAGGAGGGAGTTTGTGGGGAGGGGGTGGGGGTGCAGGCTCTGGGAGGGTGTCGGTGGTGCGGCACTAACCTGGGGCTCCAAGGCAGGGTGGGCCAGGGGGCCGCCACGTGCTTCTGCCCCCCAGGCACCACCCCCGCAGCGTCCCATTGGCTGCAGGGGCGCTTGGGGTGGGGGCAGCGCATGGAGGCACAGCCCCGCCCCACCCCTGAGCCGCAGGGAGGGGCTGGCAGCCACTGGAGCAAGCAGGCAGATGCCACTCAGCTCCGCTGCGCTGCCGGGGCCCTTGTGTGGGGAGTGCCCGGGGGCAGCAGGTGGGGCCAAGGGAGAGACCTGGCCCCAAAACTGCTGGAGCCCCGCAGGCCACATTGGGGAGGCTCGCAGGCCGCAAATGGCCCACGGTCCGGGAGTTTGAGACCCCTGCTCTAATGGATGACTACAAGAGGATAACAGCCTACCACTGCTGCCAGATAAGGGAATTACTTCTTTAGCTTGAGGGGTCTGAGCTGTGGTGCTGAAGGTTCAAAACCTTGCTGATGCCCCAGGCAATGGGCTGTTACATTACATTACATTACACTCAACGTGATGCCTTGGTATGTATAACAACACCCTAGATGCGTTATCTATAGGAACCTCTGCATGTAAAGCATAAGCCGGCATGGCTGTGCCATAGGACCAGACCCTATTCCTTGTATTCCCATTTCACAGTGAAGGTTCATCTCTAATTTGCCTTCCACCCTCCCAGCCACTAGAACTCTCCCCTGGAGTTGTTGTGTTTCAGATTAGGTTTCCCCAGATGTCCCCCAGAAGCTGAAGCTCCAGAAAGCCAAGGAAGAGAGGGACTCTGTTACTCTCTTTCTTACTGGATCATTTTCCTTTGTGTCCCAGAAAAACCCAAACTGGCCCCAGCAGTCTGGAAATTCAAGGGATGGTTCTGCTTTTGCTGAGTTCCCAGTAGAAATAATCAGCATGAAAGAAAACTGGTACCGTGCTGGCTTTCTATAGCCCCTGTAACCCAAGCATATCAAAGTGCTTGGCAAAGAGAAATGAATTAAACCCGGGAGGCTGGGGACATTAGCCCTATTTTACAGATGGGGAAACTAAGACAAAGAGCTGTGATGTCACTGACCTGCTGCATAGGGTGTGGCAGCAAGGCATTGGGCCTCTCAGTCCCTGTGCTTTGCTCCCCAGTCCACATGGCCCCCAAACAGCCAGCCCTGCCTCCCCTGAAAGCAGCTGCCAAGCAACATCAATGTTTCCTTTAGTCCCCTCAGTGACAGGGTGGGGAAGGTACCTTTCCCCAGGCCTTAGGGGAAGAATAGTGGGACAATCCTCTTTCAGAGTACCCCCCTCTCTCCCTCCCAATTGAGCCTAACCCTTCAAGAAATCTTCGCTCTAGATTCACCTAATTTCTCTCTGTCTCCCAGCATTCCCTCCCCACACCCTCCTCACTCTCGGTGCCCAGAAAACAAGATCTCTGCAGCGAGGAGTGGTTTTCCACCCAGTGTCTCGCAGCCTCCTGGGCCATTTTCCATGCTGGCCCTTTCAGGAGTTGGCATCCTTCCCCCGGGGCCGTCAAATGGTTTCATCCATTCTCGCTGACGCCATGGGATCAGCATGCTGGCACTACAGACTCCCCGGGGTTCTGTCTCCTAGCAACGGCTCCTGCCCAGAAGGTAGATGCTGAGAATATGTCTCGTCTATCAGCGATCACGCTGCGCGCCGGGGACACAGGGTAACCGCTGCCTGGAGAGTGAGAGGAAATCACATCCCTGCCTGCCGTCTACATGTGCTGGACCAACACTGCCCCTCTTCCCACTCTCAGGAAGGAGGCACAGGCAGGGTGCAGAATGCTAAGTACCTCGTTGCTGGGTGTGTGTGGCACTATTGTCCAGTTCCATTCTCCTCGGCTCACGCCAATGAAATATGACATGAGCTAGTCCCTGCCTGCCTGCTGACACTACCCAGGCTTCCCTGGGATGCCTATACATACCAGCTCCCAGGATCATGCCCGCTCTGCCATCCCTGCATGCTTGCCTGCTGGCTCTCTTCCATGCCAGCTGCCCGTGTGCTAAAATTGACAAGATGCTTGTCCCTCCCATGCCTCCATCAGACCCCTGTGGGGGGTGGGGAGACACTGATGCTTGTACATTTCAGTGCCCATATTGATGGAGCAGGCAAGGCAGAGGGAGGCTGGGCCAGGAGACTTGCATGCACGCTCAACCCCAGAGCAGTGATTTGCTGGTGGGGTCGTCCAGATGAGGAGCTGAGGTTTCACTGGGGTCTCCCCTTCTGTCTTGGGTGCTGAGGAGATGGGATCTTAGCAAGATCACATTGTGGAAAGATGGGCTAAGGAAGCGGGCTCCGCTCCTGGTCTCGTAGGGGGAAATTCATCCTGTGCAGAGAATCAGCACTGGGCCTAGTGAAACCCCCCAAATACAGGTAAGTGGGACTTCGGGGGAGCCCAGGCCTTGCAGTAATCCTTTGCATAGTCCCCTTTAGCCCTCAGAGCCCCAATGTGGGGGGGTGGAGAAGATGAAATTGTATCAAGGCACCGGCCTTCCTTTTGGAGGCGCTGCAGAGCCGGGTATGTCATGGGCACTTCTTGGGTGGGGAGAGGCTAAGCAGCTGTAGACCTTGGCTGGGTGGGGGGCTGGAGCATTGGGGTTGCAGGGCCCTAGACCTCATTTTGAGTGGGGAGGGGTTTTGTCAGACTCTCATCCGCCTTGTGTTCTCCCGCTGCCATTTGGCGATGAGAAGTGATGTGCAGAACGGGTTTGCTTGTGCCTCCTCCAACCCCTTCTTCCTTCTCCCTCAGCACCTGAATTCCTCAGAAACTTTGCTCCTTTCCTGCCTATCTCTATTCTCCACTGTGCTGTGCGCTCCAGCGAGCCAGCATGATGGAAGCCTGCATTCTGTGTTGTCTGACTGAAGCAGGCGCCAGCCCAGAGCAAGGACCAGCACAGGGAGGGAATGGGTCTCAGGACAGCACTGTTCCTCCCCTGCTCTCTGACTCGCTCACGGATGAGAGGGGGCAGCAATTTGACGCTAGCCGACTCCAGCAGCAAATCTGCACCCTCCCTGCGCAGGCTGACCTCTGCTGGCTAGCACACTGGGGCTTAGTCCATCTACTGCTCCCCGCAGAAAGAGGAACCCAGAGCAATCTTCCCCAGCGTGTCCAAACCTATGTCTTATTCCACCTTATGCCCTGCAGGGGCCTGGACTAAGCCACCCTCCAGTGCTGAGACTGGACGATAGAGAGGAAAGAGAGCAAGCCACAGAGAGGAGAGAAACAAAATGACACAGAGAGACACACCCAGCCCTCTTGCATTCAGGGCAGACGGTAGCTTTCTCATGGTGATCATTACCCCGTTCCAGGTGCCCCTTCTCCTCTGCCTCACAAAACCCAGCCCCCCAAGACTCAGGAATCAGGCCCCCAAAATCAGGACAGGCTTAAAAATCACAAGATTTGGAAAAAAAATATTATGATATATTTGTGTTCTGTTTGACACCCCTTCGGTGTCTTAGCCTGTAGGCGTCATCTTATCCAGCTTTCCTCCACAATCTCCAGGGCTAGAAGTTCCCCATTGCCCTCAAACAAACGCTGAGCTTCTCACTTATTTCTATGACTCCAGGAGCTGGGGCTTTAAGAGAAAACACCCAATATCACCAGAGATAGCAGCACGGGATGGCGCCAGCCTCTGCAGTGCCATTTCATTTGAATCCCCCCCCCCCAAAAGCTTTGCCATCTGTTTAGTTTGCTGGTGCCATCACTGCAGGGCCTGCCTCGCCCCTTCCCCCAACCCCACTCCACAGAACTCAACTGATGGCAGCACAGGGAGCCCATTTCACCCTGGTAGAAGCAAGAGGAGAATCAGGCCCCAAGTTTCTCTGCCTTGTAGCAGAGACAAGGGGGCTCCCTGCTCTGAGGAGAGCTCAGGTAACTAGGAGAACAGCTGCATGGTGACGGGCAGTGCCTTCTGTCTCCCATGCTGTGTCTCAGGGAGAGAGGTTAATATCCCCAAAGCAGGCTGGCTTGCTCTGCGGGGCACACGGCACAGCTGAGCCTTGCTCTCTGATTGTTGTACCAGTGCACATTCAGGGTCTGGGCACCAGAGGGGGCCCGAGAACCTCACTGGCTCAGCCAGTGGAAACCAGAAATGCCTGGGATGCAGCTGGAGGAGCCGGAGCGAAGTCCTGAAGGGCACTGGGAAGGAATAGGTCCCCCGGGCTCTGGAGCAGCGAGGGGTCTGGGGGAAAACACCCTCCCTGTTTAATCAGTGCCAGGTGGGGCTCCTGCAGCTTGGGCTCCGGGGGAAAACACCCTCCCTGTTTAATCAGTGCCAGGTGGGGCTCCTGCAGCTTGGGCTCCATGCCAGCCACAACTTACCAGCACCAAGGGGAACTGGGGCAGAGGGAAGGTGCCACGCAGGACCAGGCGAGAGATACCATAAGAGATGGACAGTGGGTCGAATACGCTGTTAGCTTTGTTGCCAGGCTGTTGCCCAGGGCTGTGAACATGCAACCTCTCCCACAGGAGATGGGTAGGAACCCCCAAGGAGGCACCGCTGAGCCCGGCTAAATGTGTGCTGGGGGCCAGCTAGACTCACTGGCCCAGAGACCCAACAGATGGTAGTGGGCTAACGAGATGCGTCAGCGACATCCCAGGGGGCGAGAGGAGGTATCGCCCGTCCCCACATCTGAGAAAGGGGGAGATGGGAGCACTGCAGCTGGCTGGATCATATCAGGCACAATGCCCTGCACCGGGTGGAGCTTGGAACACAGGTGAGGATGTCACAGAGACCGGGCAGGGCGTTCCAGAAGTGTACGGCACCAGCAACGAGAGCAGAAATGTGGGGAAGCCGCTGCGAAAACCTTTCGAAGGGCAGGGAGGAAAGAGCAGCGTCCGTTCCTAACTGCAACCTGGGAGCGTGTGCTTGATCCCCTGATGAGGGGCAAAGAGAGGCCACCGTGCAGGGTTAGCGCGGTGAGAGTCGAGGTAGGTAGAGCCAGGCACATCTGCACACACCCGAGGTACTCTGAGCTTCTCCAGTGTTTGGGGGTTAGATCAGGCCCCCTTGTGTGGTCATTTACAGCTGTGCAAAGCAAGGGCACAGTACGTCCAAGTACTGCCATCCTGGTTGGAGCTGTGTGAATAACTAACAGATCTGGGAGTTGGCTGAGGGTTTGACAATTCAAACACAAACAAAAACAAAAAATCAGCAAACCAAAAAGTAAAAAACGAAAACCAAGCTTCACTTCAAGTCAAACAAAGGTTTAGCTCGTCCCACTTGTTTAAAAACATTTTATTTTAGTAAAACTGAAGGAAGTTTTGAAATGCAAGGCAATTTTCTGAATTAAAAAAAAGTGAAATGTTTCAAAAAACATCAATACAAAATGTTTTAGTTTTGTTGGAATGTTTAGGTGTGGGGTTTTTTTGTTGTTTTTTTTTTTTTTTAAAACCAAAACAGTTTGGTGAAATCGACATAAATTCATGAAATGTTTCAGTTGACCTGAATCTGCATTTTTCATTAAAATTTCAGCTAAGAAGTTATGCCTCGTTCTGTTGGTAGTGCCATTACCCCAGTGCAAAGTACAGGTAACCCTGCACAAAGATGCTGGGCAACAGATAATCAGGCCCATTATTTGGAATGAGGATATATCTACACAAACCTGCAGCTGGGCAGGGGTGAGTGTTGCTGGATCCACGGAGAAGCTTCCATATGGAGAGCTTATCTTTTGGCTGTGATGGTATTTCCCCCTTTCCCTCCCCGCTAAATAACATGATCACCTTTGATTAAAAACTGCCAGAGGTCACCTTCAGCACAGGGGCTGACTTTCTTTTTTCCAGGTGGGTGCTCCACCCAGTCTGCCCCAAGACTCCACCCCGCCCCTTCCCCCAAGGCCCCACCCTCACGCCGCCTCTTCCTGCCTCACTCCGCCCTCTCCCATCAGTGCCTCACGCCTCCCACCGAGCAGCTGATTTGGCCCAACGAATAGCTGATTGGGGGGGCCTGCCAAACAGCTGATGGACAGGTGTCTGGTAGGTGCTGAGCATCCACTATTTGGAGCACCCACAGAGTTGGCGCCTATGACTTTCACTACACCTGTAGTCCTGCTACCCTCTATAAAGGTGACCAGCAAAAGAAATCCAAAGAGTGTGTCTCTGTTTGCTTTATTATTATGCAGAAAGAAAGCCTGAAACAATTTTTTTTCCTGATTCTTTCTTCAAATAGAAATGCAGATCTAATCTACCCTGCTACTCTGGGAAAACTCTATGGACAACTAATAGGAAGGGATTGTTTTTAGGCTTCATCAACATAGAGTTTTGCAAATTATACTGAAGTAGTTAGACAAGTATAATTATACTGGTAAAACTCCCCAGGGGCGGTGAGTTGTATTGGCCTGTGGTGCCCAGGCTCCAGGAATACTCAGGGCCCCGGCTCCACCAATGTTCAGAGCCGGGTCTCTCCCCTGGCCCTGTCTGCCGCCCCCGTGCACCTCCCCCTGGCCCCAGACCATCCCTGCCTCAAGTGGGTGGCTGCCCTGCCGCTCTGCTCTGCTCTCCCTTGCTGCCGCTGGCCGCTGCTGCCTACAACACAAGAATGGCGCGGCGCCGGCAGCAGGCTGAGGCGGCTGCTGCACCTGAGGAGGTGCACACATGATTGGGAGCCTCCCCTCCCCCGGCCTTCCGCTCCCCGGGAGTCTGGACCTCACCTAAGCAGCTGCTGGGGCTTGGGTGAGTATCCAAGCATGTGATCTGCGCACCGCCCCTCACCCACAGCCACCACTCCTGCCCCATGCTGGGCAAGGGGCAGCCCCATCCCCTGTGAGGCTACGGTGAGGGGCAGCAGGCTGCAGAAAGGGAGGAAGTCACATGTTATGGCAGCCCACTCCCCCCCCCAGCATCCACCAGAGGGGAGTTGAGGGGGCTTCCTGGACCTGAGAGGGGCCTAGCCTAGGGTTACCATATTTTGAGTGTCCAAAAAGGACACTCCACAGGGCCCCGGCCCCACCCCCAGCCCCGCCCACGCCCCCACCCCAACTCCACCCCTTCCCCTGCTTCCCGCGAACATTTGATTCGCGGGAAGCCTGAAGCAGGCAGCAGGTAAGCTGGGGTGGGGGTGGGGGTGGGGGGAGGAGGCGCGGCCCAGTCTGGCCCCCACAACCGAGCGGCTCCCTCCGACGGCCGGCCCCGGTCCCAGCGTCTCCAGCCTGGCTCGGCTCGGGCCCTGGGGTGCTGGCCCCGGGCCAGCCCCCGGCCCAGCACCGCCGGCTCCTCCCTATTTTCCTGGACATGTTCGGCTTTTTGGGCTTTCCCCCCGGACGGGGATTTGAGGCCCAAAAAGCCGGACATGTCCGGGAAAATCCGGACGTATGGTAACCCTAGCCTAGCCCCTAGGAGCATATGCACGGTGCTGGGTGAGTGTGTTGCTTGGACCCCAAACTCCTCATTCCCAGCCCCGCCCCACCCCAGAGCCCACACCCCAGCCAGAGTTCTCATGCCCCTGCACCCCAACTCTCTGCCCCACCCTGAGCCCCCTCCATTACCATGAACCCCTCATCCCCAGATCTACCCCGCAGCCCTCACCTAGGGTTACCATATTGCAGTCCTGGAAAAAGAGGACACTCCAAGGGCCCCCGGTCCCGCCCCAACTCCGCCCCTTCCCCTGAACGCTTCGCCCCCTACTCTTCCCCCTCCCCTGCTTCCCGCGAATCAAATGTTCGGAGAACGGAGTGGTCTCTAGTAGTCAAAGACCCTTCTTCCCCGTCCCCTCCAGTCTATGTCTATCCTATTGCTGTCTAACCCGCCCCAGCTCCTCATCTGATTTCAACTGCCCCCCCACTACCACTCTGGATTACTTGTCCCAGTTTCCTGGTCCTGTCTCACTCTCCTCTCTCCCCGCCCCCATCCCTCAGATTGGCAAAATTATAAGGCTTCCCAACATTTCAACACTTCCCATTCTAAATTTTCGGTTGCTTAACTATAGGCTAGTTCTGCCCACAACAAAGCATATTCAGAACTTCTGATTAAAGGGATTATAAGTGTAGCAACCTCCATCATAGCTAGTCACCAAAGATTGAACCTGAGCCATCCAGACTTAAAAGCATGAGCGTCTACTACTTGAGTTCAAGATATAACTCCCTGTAGCTATACAGTTATCCTCTAAGGGTATGTCTACACTACGGGATTAATCCGAATTTAGATAATTCGAATTTGGGAAACAGGTTGTATAAATTCGATTGTGCGCGGCCACACTAAGCACATTAATTCGGTTTTTAACCACATTAATTCGGTGGTGTGCGGCCACACTACCCCATTAATTTAACCACATTAATTCGGTGGTGTGCGGCCACACTAACCCTAATTCGAATTAACAAAATCGATTTTGGCGCTACTCCGCTCGTCGAGGTGGAGTACAGAAATCGATTTTAAGTGCCCTTTAATTCGAATTAACTGGCTCTGTAGTGTGGACGGGTGAAGGGTTAATTCGGATTAACGCTGCTAAATCCGAATTAAAGTCGTAGTGTAGACCAGGCCTTAAAATCCACCAGAGGAGGGCACAAAACACATGTTGGACAGTGAATTACAGAAGTGCCAAATATTATTATTAGACCTGCAATACTTTTCACAATGAACATCAGCAGGGGATAAACTGGGAGTTTAAGAATATTTGGAAAACAATTTTAGAATAACATTCAATGCTGTGGTTTAAAAGAAAAAAAAAACCTGTTAAAACTCATAACTTAGCAGCATTCAGTGTTTGAAAAAAAACAACAACTTCCAGGAGGGATACAAGTTAAGAATGTTGAAACAGGAAGATGTTGTGCTTAGTTACCACTTGGGCAAGGTGGCATGCTATGTAATACTTGCAAGATTTCACTGTAATGTTTTACAATATATAGCAGCGCAATGCTGATTCCATTGATATTGTTGAGCAATTCATGCTGATTTTATTTCAGCCCACATCGTAATAGTTTTGAATACAAGATCACAATTTTCAGCTCAGTTGGTCTGAACATGCAGAGCTTTAAAATTGCTATGCTCTAAACTGTATATTAACTACAATTTTATAAACCTGCATGTCAAAGAACTGTTTGCCACTACTACTAGACAGTGGCACAAGGCAATTCAGTGTGAATCACAGAAATGTAGGACTGGAAGGGACATCAACAGGTCATCTAGTCAAACCCCTGCACTGAGGCAGGACTGAGTAACAACAACTAGACCATCCTTGACAGGTGTTTGTCTAACCTCTTAAAAAACTCCAATGACTGCTATTCCATAACCTCTCTAGGTAATTTGTCCAGTGCTTAACTATCTTTACAGTTAGGAAGTTTTTCCTAATGTCTAACCTAAATCTCCCTTGCTACAATTTAAGCCCATTGCTTCTTTTTCATGCATGTCCTGAGTGGGACGGGGGTGGGTCCAGGCAGTGGGATTGGGGGGAGGGAGGTCGAGGGAGTCGGTGGGTGTGTGGGGATGGACCA